>NW_027669310.1:285000-307500 GCF_964194185.1 Rhinolophus hipposideros
CTCCTGGCCCTAGGCCTACACCGAGGTTTACCTCGACACCCACCCCTTGCCCTATGCCTACCCCAGCGCTACGCCTACCGTTTCCATTAGCCATCGCTCGGGCCCTAGACCAACGCCCATGGCTCCCTCTCGTCCGAGGCCTAGAACTTGCCCGTCGCTGACCAGTACACCTTGCCCTTGTTAGGGTTAGGGTTAGGTTTAGGGTTAGGGTTAGGGTTAGGGTTGGTGTTAGGTATAGGGTTAGGGTTAGGGTTAGGGTTAGGGTTAGGGTTGGTGTTAGGGTTAGGGTTAGGGTTAGGGTTAGGGTTGGTGTTAGGTATAGGGTTAGGGTTAGGGTTAGGGTTAGGGTTAGATTTGGTGTTAGGGTTAGGGTTAGGGTTAGGGTTAGTGTTAGGGTTAGGGTTAGGGTTAGGGTTAGGGTTAGGGTTAGGGTTAGGGTTAGGGTTGGTGTTAGGGTTAGGGTTAGGTTTAGGGTTAGGGTTCGTGTTAGGCATAGGGTTAGGGTTAGGGTTAGGGTTAGGGTTAGGGTTGGTGTTAGGGTTAGGGTTAGGGTTAGGGTTAGGGTTGGTGTTAGGGTTAGGGTTAGGGTTAGGATTAGGGTTAGGGTTGGTGTTAGGGTTAGGGTTAGGATTAGGGTTGGTGTTAGGGTTAGGGTTAGGGTTAGGGTTAGGGTTAGGGTTAGGATTAGGGTTAGGATTTGTGTTAGGGTTAGGGTTAGGGTTAGGGTTAGGGTTGGTGTTAGGTTTAGGTTTAGGGTTAGGGTTAGGGTTAGGGTTGGTGTTAGGGTTAGGGTTAGGGTTAGGGTTAGGGTTAGTGTTAGGGTTAGGGTTAGGGTTAGGTTTAGGATTAGGGTTAGGGTTGGTGTTAGGGTTAGGGTTAGGGTTAGGGTTGGTGTTAGGGTTAGGGTTAGGGTTAGGGTTAGGGTTAGGGTTAGGGTTGGTGTTAGGGTTAGGGTTAGGTTTAGGGTTAGGGTTCGTGTTAGGCATAGGGTTAGGGTTAGGGTTAGGGTTAGGGTTAGGGTTAGGGTTGGTGTTAGGGTTAGGGTTAGGGTTAGGGTTAGGATTGATGTTAGGGTTAGGGTTAGGGTTAAGATTAGGGTTAGGGTTGGTGTTAGGGTTAGGGTTAGGGTTAGGGTTGGTGTTAGGGTTAGGGTTAGGGTTAGGGTTAGGGTTAGGGTTAGGGTTAGGGTTAGGATTAGGGTTAGGATTTGTGTTAGGGTTAGGGTTAGGGTTAGGGTTGGTGTTAGGTTTAGGTTTAGGGTTAGGGTTAGGGTTAGGGTTGGTGTTAGGGTTAGGGTTAGGGTTAGGGTTAGTGTTAGGGTTAGGGTTAGGGTTAGGGTTAGGATTAGGGTTAGGGTTGGTGTTAGGGTTAGGGTTTGGTTTAGGGTTAGGGTTCGTGTTAGGCATAGGGTTAGGGTTAGGGTTAGGGTTAGGGTTAGGGTTAGGGTTGGTGTTAGGGTTAGGGTTAGGGTTAGGATTAGGGTTAGGGTTGGTGTTAGGGTTAGGGTTAGGGTTAGGGTTGGTGTTAGGGTTAGGGTTAGGGTTAGGGTTAGGGTTGGTGTTAGGGTTATGGTTAGGGTTAGGGTTAGGGTTAGGGTTCGTGTTAGGCATAGGGTTAGGGTTAGGGTTCGTGTTAGGCATAGGGTTAGGGTTAGGGTTAGGGTTAGGGTTAGGGTTGGTGTTAGGGTTAGGGTTAGGGTTAGGGTTAGGGTTGGTGTTAGGGTTAGGGTTAGGGTTAGGATTAGGGTTAGGGTTGGTGTTAGGGTTAGGGTTAGGGTTAGGGTTGGTGTTAGGGTTAGGGTTAGGGTTAGGGTTAGGGTTAGGGTTCGTGTTAGGCATAGGGTTAGGGTTAGGGTTAGGGTTAGGGTTAGATTTGGTGTTAGGGTTAGGGTTAGGGTTAGGGTTAGTGTTAGGGTTAGGGTTAGGGTTAGGGTTAGGGTTAGGATTAGGGTTAGGGTTGGTGTTAGGGTTAGGGTTAGGTTTAGGGTTAGCGTTCGTGTTAGGCATAGGGTTAGGGTTAGGGTTAGGGTTAGGGTTAGGGTTGGTGTTAGGGTTAGGGTTAGGGTTAGGGTTAGGATTGGTGTTAGGGTTAGGGTTAGGGTTAAGATTAGGGTTAGGGTTGGTGTTAGGGTTAGGGTTAGGGTTAGGGTTGGTGTTAGGGTTAGGGTTAGGGTTAGGGTTAGGGTTAGGGTTAGGGTTAGGATTAGGGTTAGGATTTGTGTTAGGGTTAGGGTTAGGGTTAGGGTTAGGGTTGGTGTTAGGTTTAGGTTTAGGGTTAGGGTTAGGGTTAGGGTTGGTGTTAGGGTTAGGGTTAGGGTTAGGGTTAGTGTTAGGGTTAGGGTTAGGGTTAGGATTAGGGTTAGGGTTGGTGTTAGGGTTAGGGTTTGGTTTAGGGTTAGGGTTCGTGTTAGGCATAGGGTTAGGGTTAGGGTTAGGGTTAGGGTTGGTGTTAGGGTTAGTGTTAGGGTTAGGATTAGGGTTAGGGTTGGTGTTAGGGTTAGGGTTAGGGTTAGGGTTGGTGTTAGAGTTAGGGTTAGGGTTAGGGTTAGGGTTAGGGTTCGTGTTAGGCATAGGGTTAGGGTTAGGGTTCGTGTTAGGCATACGGTTAGGTTTAGGGTTAGGGTTAGGGTTAGGGTTGGTGTTAGGGTTAGGGTTAGGGTTAGGGTTAGGGTTGGTGTTAGGGTTAGGGTTAGGGTTAGGATTAGGGTTAGGGTTGGTGTTAGGGTTAGGGTTAGGTTTAGGGTTAGGGTTGGTGTTAGGGTTATGGTTAGGGTTAGGGTTAGGGTTAGGGTTAGGGTTGGTGTTAGGGTTAGGGTTAGGGTTAGGGTTAGGGTTGGTGTTAGGTATAGGGTTAGGGTTAGGGTTAGGGTTAGGGTTAGGGTTGGTGTTAGGGTTAGGGTTAGGGTTAGGCTTAGGTTTAGTGTTAGGGTTAGGGTTAGGGTTAGGGTTAGGTTACCCCGAGCACTACCCCTCGCCCTAGGCCTACGCCTAGCACTACCGCTGGTCCTACCACTACCCCTGGCCCTACAGCTCCCCCTACCCATAGGTCCACCCCCACCCCTACCCCTAGCCACAGCTCCCACTCCTGGCCCTAGGCCTACACCGAGGTTTACCTCGACACCCACCCCTTGCTTTATGCCTACCCCAGCGCTACGCCTACCGTTTCCATTAGCCATCGCTCGGGCCCTAGACCAACGCCCATGGCTCCCTCTCGTCCGAGGCCTAGAACTTGCCCGTCGCTGACCAGTACACCTTGCCCTTGTTAGGGTTAGGGTTAGGTTTAGGGTTAGGGTTAGGGTTAGGGTTGGTGTTAGGTATAGGGTTAGGGTTAGGGTTAGGGTTAGGGTTAGGGTTGGTGTTAGGGTTAGGGTTAGGGTTAGGGTTAGGGTTGGTGTTAGGTATAGGGTTAGGGTTAGGGTTAGGGTTAGGGTTAGATTTGGTGTTAGGGTTAGGGTTAGGGTTAGGGTTAGTGTTAGGGTTAGGGTTAGGTTTAGGGTTAGGGTTAGGATTAGGGTTAGGGTTGGTGTTAGGGTTAGGGTTAGGTTTAGGGTTAGGGTTCGTGTTAGGCATAGGGTTAGGGTTAGGGTTAGGGTTAGGGTTAGGGTTGGTGTTAGGGTTAGGGTTAGGGTTAGGGTTAGGGTTGGTGTTAGGGTTAGGGTTAGGGTTAGGATTAGGGTTAGGGTTGGTGTTAGGGTTAGGGTTAGGATTAGGGTTGGTGTTAGGTTTAGGGTTAGGGTTAGGGTTAGGGTTAGGGTTAGGGTTAGGATTAGGGTTAGGATTTGTGTTAGGGTTAGGGTTAGGGTTAGGGTTGGTGTTAGGTTTAGGTTTAGGGTTAGGGTTAGGGTTAGGGTTGGTGTTAGGGTTAGGGTTAGGGTTAGGGTTAGGGTTAGTGTTAGGGTTAGGGTTAGGGTTAGGTTTAGGATTAGGGTTAGGGTTGGTGTTAGGGTTAGGGTTAGGGTTAGGGTTGGTGTTAGGGTTAGGGTTAGGGTTAGGGTTAGGGTTAGGGTTAGGGTTAGGGTTGGTGTTAGGGTTAGGGTTAGGTTTAGGGTTAGGGTTCGTGTTAGGCATAGCGTTAGGGTTAGGGTTAGGGTTAGGGTTAGGGTTAGGGTTGGTGTTAGGGTTAGGGTTAGGGTTAGGGTTAGGATTGGTGTTAGGGTTAGGGTTAGGGTTAAGATTAGGGTTAGGGTTGGTGTTAGGGTTAGGGTTAGGGTTAGGGTTGGTGTTAGGGTTAGGGTTAGGGTTAGGGTTAGGGTTAGGGTTAGGGTTAGGATTAGGGTTAGGATTTGTGTTAGGGTTAGGGTTAGGGTTAGGGTTAGGGTTGGTGTTAGGTTTAGGTTTAGGGTTAGGGTTAGGGTTAGGGTTGGTGTTAGGGTTAGGGTTAGGGTTAGGGTTAGTGTTAGGGTTAGGGTTAGGGTTAGGGTTAGGATTAGGGTTAGGGTTGGTGTTAGGGTTAGGGTTTGGTTTAGGGTTAGGGTTCGTGTTAGGCATAGGGTTAGGGTTAGGGTTAGGGTTAGGGTTAGGGTTAGGGTTGGTGTTAGGGTTAGGGTTAGGGTTAGGATTAGGGTTAGGGTTGGTGTTAGGGTTAGGGTTAGGGTTAGGGTTGGTGTTAGGGTTAGGGTTAGGGTTAGGGTTAGGGTTAGGGTTGGTGTTAGGGTTATGGTTAGGGTTAGGGTTAGGGTTAGGGTTCGTGTTAGGCATAGGGTTAGGGTTAGGGTTCGTGTTAGGCATAGGGTTAGGGTTAGGGTTAGGGTTAGGGTTAGGGTTGGTGTTAGGGTTAGGGTTAGGGTTAGGGTTAGGGTTGGTGTTAGGGTTAGGGTTAGGGTTAGGATTAGGGTTAGGGTTGGTGTTAGGGTTAGGGTTAGGTTTAGGGTTAGGGTTGGTGTTAGGGTTATGGTTAGGGTTAGGGTTAGGGTTAGGGTTAGGGTTAGGGTTGGTGTTAGGGTTAGGGTTAGTGTTAGGGTTAGGGTTGGTGTTAGGTATAGGGTTAGGGTTAGGGTTAGGGTTAGGGTTAGGGTTGGTGTTAGGGTTAGGGTTAGGGTTAGGCTTAGGTTTAGTGTTAGGGTTAGGGTTAGGGTTAGGGTTAGGTTACCCCGAGCACTACCCCTCGCCCTAGGCCTACGCCTAGCACTACCGCTGGTCCTACCACTACCCCTGGCCCTACAGCTCCCCCTACCCATAGGTCCACACCCACCCCTACCCCTAGCCACAGCTCCCACTCCTGGCCCTAGGCCTACACCGAGGTTTACCTCGACACCCACCCCTTGCCCTATGCCTACCCCAGCGCTACGCCTACCTTTTCCATTAGCCATCGCTCGGGCCCTAGACCAACGCCCATGGCTCCCTCTCGTCCGAGGCCTAGAACTTGCCCGTCGCTGACCAGTACACCTTGCCCTTGTTTGGGTTAGGGTTAGGTTTAGGGTTAGGGTTAGGGTTTAGGGTTAGGGTTAGGGTTGGTGTTAGGTATAGGGTTAGGGTTAGGGTTAGGGTTAGGGTTAGGGTTGGTGTTAGGGTTAGGGTTAGGTTTAGGGTTAGGGTTGGTGTTAGGTATAGGGTTAGGTTTAGGGTTAGGGTTAGGGTTTGATTAGGTGTTAGGGTTAGGGTTAGGGTTAGGGTTAGTGTTAGGTTTAGGGTTAGGTTTAGGGTTAGGATTAGGGTTAGGGTTGGTGTTAGGGTTAGGGTTAGGTTTAGGGTTAGGGTTCTTGTTAGGCATAGGGTTAGGGTTAGGGTTAGGGTTAGGGTTGGTGTTAGGGTTAGGGTTAGGGTTAGGGTTAGGGTTGGTGTTAGGGTTAGGGTTAGGGTTAGGATTAGGGTTAGGGTTGGTGTTAGAGTTAGGGTTAGGGTTAGGGTTGGTGTTAGAGTTAGGGTTAGGGTTAGGGTTAGGGTTAGGGTTAGGATTAGGGTTAGGATTTGTGTTAGGGTTAGGGTTAGGGTTAGGGTTAGGGTTGGTGTTAGGTTTAGGTTTAGGGTTAGGGTTAGGGTTAGGGTTGGTGTTAGGGTTAGGGTTAGGGTTAGGGTTAGTTTTAGGGTTAGGGATAGGGTTAGGTTTAGGATTTGGGTTAGGGTTGGTATTAGGGTTAGGGTTAGGGTTAGGGTTGGTGTTAGGGTTAGGGTTAGGGTTAGGGTTAGGGTTAGGGTTAGGGTTAGGGTTGGTGTTAGGGTTAGGGTTAGGGTTAGGATTAGGATTAGGGTTGGTGTTAGGGTTAGGGTTAGGGTTAGGGTTGGTGTTACGGTTAGGGTTAGGGTTAGGGTTAGGGTTGGTGTTAGGGTTATGGTTAGGGTTAGGGTTAGGGTTAGGGTTAGTGTTAGGCATAGGGTTAGGGTTAGGGTTCGTGTTAGGCATAGGGTTAGGGTTAGGGTTAGGGTTAGGGTTAGGGTTGGTGTTAGGGTTAGGGTTAGGGTTAGGGTTAGGGTTGGTGTTAGGGTTAGGGTTAGGGTGAGGGTTGGTGTTAGGGTTAGAGTTAGGGTTAGGTTTAGGGTTGGTGTTAGGTATAGGGTTAGGGTTAGGGTTAGGGTTAGGGTTGGTGTTAGGTATAGGGTTAGGGTTAGGGTTAGGGTTAGGGTTGGTGTTAGGGTTAGGGTTAGGGTTAGGGTTAGTGTTAGGGTTAGGGTTAGGGTTAGGGTTAGGGTTGGTGTTAGGGTTAGGGTTAGGTTTAGGGTTAGGGTTCGTGTTAGGCATAGGGTTAGGGTTAGGGTTAGGGTTAGGGTTAGGGTTGGTGTTAGGGTTAGGGTTAGGGTTAGGGTTAGGATTGGTGTTAGGGTTAGGGTTAGGGTTAAGATTAGGGTTAGGGTTGGTGTTAGGGTTAGTGTTAGGGTTAGGGTTGGTGTTAGGGTTAGGGTTAGGGTTAGGGTTAGGTTTAGGGTTAGGGTTAGGATTAGGGTTAGGATTTGTGTTAGGGTTAGGGTTAGGGTTAGGGTTGGTGTTAGGTTTAGGTTTAGGGTTAGGGTTAGGGTTAGGGTTGGTGTTAGGGTTAGGGTTAGGGTTAAGGTTAGTGTTAGGGTTAGGGTTAGGGTTAGGGTTAGGATTAGGGTTAGGGTTGGTGTTAGGGTTAGGGTTTGGTTTAGGGTTAGGGTTCGTGTTAGGCATAGGGTTAGGGTTAGGGTTAGGGTTAGGGTTAGGGTTAGGGTTGGTGTTAGGGTTAGTGTTAGGGTTAGGATTAGGGTTAGGGTTGGTGTTAGAGTTAGGGTTAGGGTTAGGGTTGGTGTTAGGGTTAGGGTTAGGGTTAGGGTTGGTGTTAGGGTTATGGTTAGGGTTAGGGTTAGGGTTCGTGTTAGGCATAGGGTTAGGGTTAGGGTTCGTGTTAGGCATAGGGTTAGGGTTAGGGTTAGGCTTAGGGTTAGGGTTGGTGTTAGGGTTAGGGTTAGGGTTAGGGTTAGGGTTGGTGTTAGGGTTAGGGTTAGGGTTAGGATTAGGGTTAGGGTTGGTGTTAGGGTTAGGGTTAGGTTTAGGGTTAGGGTTGGTGTTAGGGTTATGGTTAGGGTTAGGGTTAGGGTTAGGGTTAAGGTTGGTGTTAGGGTTAGGTTTAGGGTTAGGGTTAGGGTTGGTGTTAGGTATAGGGTTAGGGTTAGGGTTAGGGTTAGGGTTAGGGTTAGGCTTAGGTTTAGTGTTAGGGTTAGGGTTAGGGTTAGGGTTAGGTTACCCCGAGCACTACCCCTCGCCCTATGCCTACGCCTAGCACTACCGCTGGTCCTACCCCTACCCCTGGCCCTACAGCTCCCCCTACCCATAGGTCCACCCCCACCCCTACCGCTAGCCACAGCTCCCACTCCTGGCCCTAGGCCTACACCGAGGTTTACCTCGACACCCACCCCTTGCCCTATGCCTACCGTTTCCATTAGCCATCGCTCGGGCCCTAGACCAATGCCCATGGCTCCCTCTCGTCCGAGGCCTAGAACTTGCCCGTCGCTGACCAGTACACCTTGACCTTGTTAGGGTTAGGGTTAGGTTTAGGGTTAGGGTTAGGGTTTAGGGTTAGGGTTAGGGTTGGTGTTAGGTATAGGGTTAGAGTTAGGGTTAGGGTTAGGGTTAGGGTTAGGGTTGGTGTTAGCGTTAGGGTTAGGGTTAGGGTTAGGGTTGGTGTTAGGTATAGCGTTAGGGTTAGGGTTAGGGTTAGGGTTAGATTTGGTGTTAGGGTTAGGGTTAGGGTTAGGGTTAGTGTTAGGGTTAGGGTTAGGGTTAGGGTTAGGGTTAGGATTAGGGTTAGGGTTGGTGTTAGGGTTAGGGTTAGGTTTAGGGTTAGGGTTCGTGTTAGGCATAGGGTTAGGGTTAGGGTTAGGGTTAGGGTTAGGGTTGGTGTTAGGGTTAGGGTTAGGGTTAGGGTTAGGGTTGGTGTTAGGGTTAGGGTTAGGGTTAGGATTAGGGTTACGGTTGGTGTTAGGGTTAGGGTTAGGGTTAGGGTTGGTGTTAGGGTTAGGGTTAGGGTTAGGGTTAGGGTTAGGGTTGGTGTTAAGGTTAGGGTTAGGGTTAGGATTAGGATTAGGGTTGGTGTTAGGGTTAGGGTTAGGGTTAGGGTTGGTGTTAGGGTTAGGGTTAGGGTTAGGGTTGGTGTTAGGGTTATGGTTAGGGTTAGGGTTAGGGTTAGGGTTAGTGTTAGGCATAGGGTTAGGGTTAGGTATCGTGTTAGGCATAGGGTTAGGGTTAGGGTTAGGGTTCGTGTTAGGCATAGGGTTAGGGTTAGGGTTAGGGTTAGGGTTGGTGTTAGGGTTAGGGTTAGGGTTAGGGTTAGGGTTGGTGTTAGGGTTAGGGTTAGGGTTAGGGTTAGGGTTGGTGTTAGGGTTAGGGTTAGGGTTAGGGTTAGGGTTGGTGTTAGGCTTAGGGTTAGGGTTAGGATTAGGGTTAGGTTTGGTGTTAGGGTTAGGGTTAGGTTTAGGGTTAGGGTTGGTGTTAGGGTTATGGTTAGGGTTAGGGTTAGGGTTAGGGTAAGGGTTAGGGTTAGGTTTGGTGTTAGGGTTAGGGTTAGGGTTAGGTTTAGGGTTGGTGTTAGGTATAGGGTTAGGGTTAGGGTTAGGGTTAGGTTTAGGGTTGGTGTTAGGGTTAGGGTTAGGGTTAGGGTTAGTGTTAGGGTTAGGGTTAGGGTTAGGGTTAGGTTACCCCGAGCACTACCCCTCGCCTTAGGCCTACGCCTAGCACTACCGCTGGTCCTACCACTACCCCTGGCCCTACAGCTCCCCCTACACATAGGTCCACCCCCACCCCTACTTCTAGCCACAGCTCCCACTCCTGGCCCTAGGCCTACACCGAGGTTTACCTCGACACCCACCCCTTGCCCTATGCCTACCACAGCGCTACGCCTACCGTTTCCATTAGCCATAGCTCGGGCCCTAGACCAACGCCCATGGCTCCCTCTAGTCCGAGGCCTAGAACTTGCCCGTCGCTGACCAGTACACCTTGCCCTTGTTAGGGTTAGGGTTAGGGTTAGGGTTAGGGTTAGGGTTTAGGGTTAGGGTTAGGGTTGGTGTTAGGTATAGCGTTAGGGTTAGGGTTAGGGTTAGGGTTAGGGTTGGTGTTAGGGTTAGGGTTAGGGTTAGGGTTAGGGTTGGTGTTAGGAATAGGGTTAGGGTTAGGGTTAGTGTTGGTGATAGGGTTAGGGTTAGGGTTAGGGTTAGGGTTAGGGTTAGGTTACCACGAGCACTACCCCTCGCCCTAGGCCTACGCCTAGCACTACCTCTGGTCCTACCCCTACCCCTGTCCCTACAGATCCCCCTACCCATAGGCCCACCCCCATCCCTACCCCTAGCCACAGCTCCCACTCCTGGTCCTAGGCCTACTCCGAGGTTTACCCCGACACCCACCCCTTGCCCTTTGCCTACCCCAGCGCTACGCCTACCGCTCCCACTAGCCGTACCTCGGGCCCTAGACCAACGCCCAGTGCTCACCCAAGTCCGAAGCCTAGCACTTGCCCGTCGCCAACCGGTACACCTTGCCCTACCTATAGCCAGAGCACTAACCCGTGTCCTACGAATCACCCTGGACCCACCATTAGCCACACCCTAATCCAGCCCTACATCCGTTCTGAGTCCTAGGACTACCCGGAGCCATTTCGTGACACCTACCCCTAGTCCTCGGCCAACCCCTACCACTACCACTAGTGCTAGGCTTAACATGAGCCCTAACCCTAACACTGCCCGTGGGCCTCTGCCAAACACTAGCCCTTCAACTAAGCCTACCCCGAGCACTACCCCTCGCCCTAGGCCTACGCCTAGCACTACCTCTGGTCCTACCACTACCCCTGGCCCTACAGCTCCCCCTACCCATAGGCCCACCCCCAACCCTACCACTAGCCACAGCTCCCACTCCTGGCCCTAGGCCTACTCTGAAGTTTACCTCGACAACCACCCCTTGCCCTATGCCTACCCCAGCGCTACGCCTACCGCTCTCACTAGCCCTAGCTCGGGCCCTAGACCAACGCACATGGCTCCTTCTAGTCCGAGGCCTAGAACTTGCCCGTCGCTGACCACTACACCTTGCCCTTGTTAGGGTTAGGGTTAGGGTTAGGGTTAGGGTTAGGGTTAGGGTTGGTGTTAGGGTTAGGGTTAGGGTTAGGGTTAGGGTTGGTGTTAGGTTTAGGTTTAGGGTTAGGGTTAGGGTTACGGTTAGGGTTAGGGTTAGGGTTAGGGTTAGGGTTAGGGTTAGGGTTGGTGTTAGGTATAGGGTTAGGGTTAGGGTTAGGGTTAGGGTTAGGGTTGGTGTTAGGGTTAGGGTTAGGGTTAGGGTTAGTGTTAGGGTTAGGGTTAGGGTTAGGGTTAGGATTAGGGTTAGGGTTGGTGTTAGGGTTAGGGTTAGGTTTAGGGTTAGGGTTCGTGTTAGGCATAGGGTTAGGGTTAGGGTTAGGGTTAGGGTTGGTGTTCGGGTTAGGGTTAGGGTTAGGGTTGGTGTTAGGGTTAGGGTTAGGGTTAGGGTTGGTGTTAGGGTTAGGGTTAGGGTTAGGGTTAGGGTTAGTGTTAGGGTTAGGGTTAGGATTAGGGTTAGGGTTGGTGTTAGGGTTAGGGTTAGGGTTAGGGTTGGTGTTAGGGTTAGGGTTAGGGTTAGGGTTAGGGTTAGGGTTAGGGTTAGGGTTAGGATTAGGGTTAGGATTTGTGTTAGGGTTAGGGTTAGGGTTAGGGTTAGCGTTGGTGTTAGGGTTAGGGTTAGGGTTAGAGTTAGGGTTCGTGTTAGGCATAGGGTTAGGGTTAGGGTTAGGGTTAGGGTTAGGGTTGGTGTTAGGGTTAGGGTTAGGGTTAGGGTTAGGTTTGGTGTTAGGGTTAGGGTTAGGGTTAAAATTAGGGTTAGGGTTGGTGTTAGGGTTAGGGTTAGGGTTAGGGTTGGTGTTAGGGTTAGGGTTAGGGTTAGGGTTACGGTTAGGGTTAGGATTAGGGTTAGATTTGTGTTAGGGTTAGGGTTAGGGTTAGGGTTAGGGTTGGTGTTAGGATTAGGGTTAGGGTTAGAGTTAGGGTTAGGGTTAGGGTTAGGGTTGGTGTTAGGGTTAGGGTTTGGGTTAGGGTTAGGGTTGGTGTTAGGGTTAGGGTTAGGGTTAGGGTTAGTGTTCGTGTTAGGCATAGGGTTAGGGTTAGGGTTAGGGTTAGGGTTAGGGTTGGTGTTAGGGTTAGGGTTAGGGTTAGGGTTAGGGTTGGTGTTAGGGTTAGGGTTAGGGTTAGGATTAGGGTTAGGGTTGGTGTTAGGGTTAGGGTTAGGGTTAGGGTTGGTGTTAGGGTTATGGTTAGGGTTAGGGTTAGGGTTAGGGTTAGGGTTGGTGTTAGGGTTAGGGTTAGGGTTAGGGTTGGTGTTAGGTATAGGGTTAGGGTTAGGGTTAGGGTTAGGGTTAGGGTTGGTGTTAGGGTTAGGTTTAGGGTTAGGGTTAGTGTTAGGGTTAGGGTTAGGGTTAGGGTTAGGTTACCCCGAGCACTACCCCTCGCCCTAGGCCTACGCCTAGCACTACCCCTGGTCCTACCACGACCCCTGGCCCTACAGCTCCCCCTACCCATAGGTCCACCCCCACCCCTACCCCTAGCCACAGCTCCCACTCCTGGCCCTAGGCCTACACCGAGGTTTACCTCGACACCAACCCCTTGCCCTATGCCTACCCCAGCGCTACGCCTACCGTTTCCACTAGCCATAGCTCGGGCCCTAGACCAACGCCCATGGCTCCCTCTCGTCCGAGGCCTAGAACTTGCCCGTCACTGACCAGTACACCTTGCCCTTGTTAGGGTTAGGGTTAGGGTTAGGGTTAGGATTAGGGTTAGGGTTGGTGTTAGGTTTAGGGTTAGGGTTAGGGTTAGGGTTGGTGTTAGGGTTAGGGTTAGGGTTAGGGTTTGTGTTAGGTATAGGGTTAGGGTTAGGGTTAGGGTTAGGTTTACGGTTGGTGTTAGGGTTAGGGTTAGGGTTAGTGTTAGGGTTAGGGTTAGGGTTAGGGTTAGGGTTAGGATTAGGGTTTAGGGTTAGGGTTAGGGTTAGGTTTGGTGTTATGGTTAGGGTTAGGGTTAGGGTTAGGGTTGGTGTTAGGTTTAGGGTTAAGGTTAGGGTTAGGGTTAGGGTTGGTGTTAGGGTTAGGGTTAGGGTTAGGGTTAGCGTTAGGATTAGGGTTAGGGTTGGTGTTAGGGTTAGGGTTAGGGTTAGGGTTAGGGTTAGGGTTGGTGTTAGGGTTAGGGTTAGGGTTAGGGTTAGTGTTAGGGTTAGGGATAGGGTTAGGGTTAGGATTAGGGTTAGGGTTGGTGTTAGGGTTAGGGTTAGGGTTAGGTTTAGTGTTATGGTTAGGGATAGGGTTAGGGTTAGGATTAGGGTTAGGGTTGGTGTTAGGGTTAGGGTTAGGGTTAGGGTTAGTGTTGGTGTTAGGGTTAGGGTTAGGGTTAGGGTTAGGTTACCCCGAGCACTACCCCTCGCCCTAGGCCTACGCCTAGCACTACCTCTGGTCCTACCCCTACCCCTGTCCCTACAGCTCCCCCTACCCATAGGCCCACCCCCATCCCTACCCCTAGCCACAGCTCCCACTCCTGGTCCTAGGCCTACTCCGAGGTTTACACCGAAACCCACCCCTTGCCCTTTGCCTACCCCAGCGCTACGCCTACCGCTCCCACTAGCCCTACCTCGGGCCCTAGACCAACGCCCAGTGCTCACTCTAGTCCGAAGCCTAGCACTTGCCCGTCGCCAACCGGTACACCTTGCCCTACCGATAGCCAGAGCACTAACCCGTGTCCTACGAAATCACCCTGGACCCACCATTAGCCACACCCTAATCCAGCCCTACATCCGTTATGAGTCCTAGGACTACCCGGAGCCATTTCGTGACACCTACCCCTAGTCCTCGGCCAACCCCTACCACTACCACTAGTCCTAGGCTTAACATGAGCCCTAACCCTAACACTGCCCGTGGGCCTCTGCCAAATACTAGCCCTTCAACTAACCCTACCCCGAGCACTACCCCTCGCCCTAGGCCTACGCCTAGCACTACCTCTGGTCCTACCACTACCCCTGGCCCTACAGCTCCCCCTACCCATAGGCCCACCCCCAACCCTACCACTATCCACAGCTCCCACTCCTGGCCCTAGGCCTACTCCGAGGTTTACCTCGACACCCACCCCTTGCCCTATGCCTACACCAGCGCTACGCCTACCGCTCTCACTAGCCCTAGCTCGGGCCCTAGACCAACGCCCATGGCTCCTTCTAGTCCGAGTCCTAGAACTTGCCCGTCGCTGACCAGTACACCTTGCACTTGTTAGGGTTAGGGTTAGGGTTAGGGTTAAAATTAGGGTTTAGGGTTAGGGTTAGGGTTAGGGTTGGTGTTAGGGTTAGGGTTAGGGTTAGAGTTAGGGTTGGTGTTAGGTTTAGGATTAGGGTTAGGGTTAGGGTTACGGTTAGGGTTGGTGTTAGGGTTAGGGTTAGGGTTAGGGTTAGGATTAGGGTTAGGGTTGGTGTTAGGGTTAGGGTTAGGGTTAGGGTTGGAGTTAGGGTTAGGGTTAGGGTTAGGGTTAGGGTTGGTGTTAGGTATAGGGTTAGGGTTAGGGTTAGGGTTAGTGTTAGGGTTGGTGTTAGGGTTAGGGTTAGGGTTAGGGTTAGTGTTAGGGTTAGGGTTAGGGTTAGGATTAGGGTTAGGGTTGGTGTTAGGGTTAGGGTTAGGGTTAGGGTTAGGGTTAGGGTTAGGGTTAGGGTTAGGGGTTAGGGTTAGGGTTAGGGTTAGTGTTAGGGTTAGGGTTAGGGTTAGGATTAGGGTTAGGGTAGGGTTAGGGTTAGGGTTAGGGTTAGGTTTAGGGTTGGTGTTAGGGTTAGGGTTAGGTTTAGGTTTAGTGTTAGGGTTGGTGTTAGGGTTAGGTTTAGGATTAGGGTTAGGGTTGGTGTTAGGTATAGGGTTAGGGTTAGGGTTAGGGTTAGGGTTGGTGTTAGGGTTAGGGTTAGGGTTTGGGTTAGTTTTAGGGTTAGGGTTAGGGTTAGGGTTAGGATTAGGGTTAGAATTGGTGTTAGGGTTAGGGTTAGGGTTAGTGTTGGTGTTAGGCATAGGGTTAGGGTTAGGGTTAGGGTTAGAATTAGGGTTGGTGTTAGGGTTAGGGTTAGGGTTAGGGTTAGGGTTGGTGTTAGGGTTAGGGTTAGGATTAGAGTTAGGGTTAGGGTTAGGGTTAGGGTTAGGGTTAGGGTTGGTGTTAGGCATAGGGTTAGGGTTAGGGTTAGGGTTAGAATTAGGGTTGGTGTTAGGGTTAGGGTTAGGGTTAGGGTTAGGGTTGGTGTTAGGGTTAGGGTTAGGATTAGAGTTAGGGTTAGGGTTAGGGTTAGGGTTAGGGTTAGGGTTAGGGTTGGTGTTAGGGTTAGGGTTAGGGTTAGGGTTCGTGTTAGGCATAGGGTTAGGGTTAGGGTTAGGGTTAGGGTTAGGGTTAGGGTTGGTGTTAGGGTTAGGGTTAGGGTTAGGGTTAGGGTTGGTGTTAGGGTTAGGGTTAGGGTTAGGATTAGGGTTAGGGTTGGTGTTAGGGTTAGGGTTAGGTTTAGGTTTAGGGTTGGTGTTAGGGTTAGGGTTAGGTTTAGGGTTAGGGTTAGGGTTGGTGTTAGAGTTAGGGTTAGGGTTAGGCTTAGTGTTGGTGTTAGGTATAGGGTTAGGGTTAGGGTTAGGGTTAGGGTTGGTGTTAGGGTTAGGGTTAGGGTTAGGGTTAGTGTTAGGGTTAGGGTTAGGGTTAGGGTTAGGTTACCCCGAGCACTACCCCTCGCCCTAGGCCTACGCCTAGCACTACCTCTGGTCCTACCCCTACCCCTGTCCCTACAGCTCCCCCTACCCATAGGCCCACCCCCATCTCTACCCCTAGCCACAGCTCCCACTCCTGGTCCTAGGCCTACTCCGAGGTTTACCCCGACACCCACCCCTTGCCCTTTGCCTACCCCAGCGCTACGCCTACCGCTCCCACTAGCCCTACCTCGGGCCCTAGACCAACGCCCAGTGCTCACTCTAGTCCGAAGCCTAGCACTAGCCCGTGACCAACCGGTACACCTTGCACTACCTATAGCCAGAGCACTAACCCGTGTCCTACGAAATCACCCTGGACCCACCATTAGCCACACCCTAATCAGCCCTACATCCGTTCGGAGTCCTAGGACTACCCGGAGCCATTTCGTGACACCTACCCCTAGTCATCGGCCAACCCCTACCACTACCACTAGTCCTAGGCTTAACATGAGCCCTAACCCTAACACTGCCCGTGGGCCTCTGCCAAACACTAGCCCTTCAACTAACCCTACCCCGAGCACTACCCCTCGCCCTAGGCCTACGCCTAGCACTACCTCTGGTCCTACCACTACCCCTGGCCCTACAGCTCCCCCTACCCATAGGCCCATCCCCAACCCTACCACTAGCCACAGCTCCCACTCCTGGCCCTAGGCCTACTCCGAGGTTTACCTCGACACCTACCCCTTGCCCTATACCTACCCGAGCGCTACGCCTACCGCTCTCACTAGCCCTAGCTCGGGCCCTAGACCAACGCCCATGGCTCCTTCTAGTCCGAGGCCTAGAACTTGCCCGTCGCTGACCAGTACACCTTGACCTTGTTAGGGTTAGGGTTAGGGTTAGGGTTAAGGTTAGGGTTAGGATTAGGGTTTAGGGTTAGGGTTAGGGTTAGGGTTGGTGTTAGGGTTAGGGTTAGGGTTAGGGTTAGGGTTGGTGTTAGGTATAGGGTTAGGGTTAGGGTTAGGGTTGGTGTTAGGGTTAGGGTTAGGGTTAGGGTTAGTGTTAGGGTTAGGGTTAGGGTTGGTGTTAGGTATAGGGTTAGGGTTAGGGTTAGGGTTAGGGTTGGGGTTAGGGTTGGTGTTAGGCATAGGGTTAGGGTTAGGGTTAGGGTTAGGGTTAGGGTTGGTGTTAGGGTTAGGGTTAGGGTTAGGGTTGGTGTTAGGGTTAGGGTTAGGGTTAGAGTTAGGGTTAGGGTTAGGGTTAGGGTTAGGGTTGGTATTAGAGTTAGGGTTAGAGTTAGAGTTAGGGTTAGCGTTAGGGTTAGGGTTGGTGTTAGGGTTAGGGTTAGGGTTAGGGTTGGTGTTAGGGTTAGTGTTTGGGTTAGGGTTAGGGTTGGTGTTAGGTTTAGGGTTAGGGTTAGGGTTAGGGTTAGGGTTGGTGTTCGGGTTAGGTTTAGGGTTAGGGTTCGTGTTAGGCATAGGGTTAGGGTTAGGGTTAGGGTTAGGGTTAGGGTTAGGGTTAGGGTTAGGGTTGGTGTTAGGGTTACGGTTAGGGTTAGGGTTAGGGTTGGTGTTAGGGTTAGGGTTAGGGTTAGGATTAGGGTTAGGGTTGTTGTTAGGGTTAGGGTTAGGTTTAGGTTTAGGGTTGGTGTTAGGGTTAGGGTTAGGGTTAGGGTTAGGGTTGGTGTTAGGGTTAGGGTTAGGGTTAGGGTTAGGGTTGGTGTTAGGTATAGGGTTAGGGTTAGGGTTAGGGTTAGGGTTAGGTTACCCCGAGCACTACCCCTTGCCCTAGGCCTACGCCTAGCACTATCTGGTCCTACCCCTACCCCTGTCCCTACAGCTCCCCCTACCCATAAGCCCACCCCCATCTCTACCCCTAGCCACAGCTCCCACTCCTGGTCCTAGGCCTACTCCGAGGTTTACCCCGACACCCACCCCTTGCCCTTTGCCTACCCCAGCGCTACGCCTACCGCTCCCACTAGCCCTACCTCGGGCCCTAGACCAACGCCCAGTGCTCACTCTAGTCCGAAGCCTAGCACTTGCCCGTCGCCAACCGGTACACCTTGCCCTACCTATAGCCAGAGCACTAACCCGTGTCCTACGAAATCACCCTGGACCCACCATTAGCCACACCCTAATCAGCCCTACATCCGTTCGGAGTCCTAGGACTACCCGGAGCCATTTCGTGACACCTACCCCTAGTCCTCGGCCAACCCCTACCACTACCACTAGTCCTAGGCTTAACATGAGCCCTAACCCTAACACTGCCCGTGGGCCTCTGCCAAACACTAGCCCTTCAACTAACCCTACCCCGAGCACTACCCCTCGCCCTAAGCCTACGCCTAGCACTACCTCTGGTCCTACCACTACCCCTGGCCCTACAGCTCCCCCTAACCATAGGCCCATCCCCAACCCTACCACTAGCCACAGCTCCCACTCCTGGACCTAGGCCTACTCCGAGGTTTACTTCGACACCTACCCCTTGCCCTATGCCTACCCCAGCGCTACGCCTACCGCTCTCACTAGCCCTAGTTCGGGCCCTAGACCAACGCCCATGGCTCCTTCTAGTCCGAGGCCTAGAACTTGCCCGTCGCTGACCAGTACACCTTGCCCTTGTTAGGGTTAGGGTTAGGGTTAGGGTTAAGGTTAGGGTTAGGATTAGGGTTTAGGGTTAGGGTTAGGGTTAGGGTTGGTGTTAGGTTTAGGGTTAGGGTTAGGGTTAGGGTTGGTGTTAGGTTTAGGTTTAGGGTTAGGGTTAGGGTTACGGTTAGGGTTAGTGTTAGGGTTAGGGTTAGGGTTAGGGTTAGGATTAGGGTTAGGGTTGGTGTTAGGGTTAGGTTTAGGGTTAGGGTTCGTGTTAGGCATAGGGTTAGGGTTAGGGTTAGGGTTAGGGTTAGGGTTGGTGTTAGGGTTAGGGTTAGGGTTAGGGTTGGTGTTAGGGTTAGGGTTAGGGTTAGGATTAGGGTTAGGGTTGGTGTTAGGGTTAGGGTTAGGGTTGGTGTTAGGGTTAGGGTTAGGGTTAGGGTTAGGGTTAGGGTTAGGGTTAGGGTTAGGGTTAGGATTAGGGTTAGGATTTGTGTTAGGGTTAGGGTTAAGGTTAGGGTTAGGGTTGGTGTTAAAGTTAGGGTTAGGGTTAGGGTTAGTGTTGGTGTTAGGCATAGGGTTAGGGTTAGAATTAGGGTTAGGGTTAGGGTTGGTGTTAGGGTTAGGGTTAGGTTTAGGGTTAGGGTTGGTGTTAGGGTTAGGGTTAGGGTTAGGATTAGGGTTAGGATTTGTGTTAGGGTTAGGGTTAGGGTTAGGGGTGGTGTTAGGGTTAGGGTTAGGGTTAGGGTTAGGGTTGGTGTTAGGGTTAGGGTTAGGGTTAGGGTTAGGGTTAGGGTTAGGGTTGGTGTTAGGGTTAGGGTTAGGGTTAGGGTTCGTGTTAGGCATAGGGTTAGGGTTAGGGTTAGGGTTAGGGTTGGTGTTATGGTTAGGGTTAGGGTTAGGGTTAGGGTTGGTGTTAGGGTTAGGGTTAGGGTTAGGATTAGGGTTAGGGTTAGGGTTGGTGTTAGGGTTAGGGTTAGGGTTAGGGTTAGGGTTAGGGTTAGGGTTAGGGTTAGGATTAGGGTTAGGATTTGTGTTAGGGTTAGGGTTAGGGTTAGGTTTAGGGTTGGTGTTAGGTTTAGGTTTAGGGTTAGGGTTAGGGTTAGGGTTGGTGTTAGGGTTAGGGTTAGGGTTAGGGTTAGTGTTAGGGTTAGGGTTAGGGTTAGGGTTACGATTAGGGTTAGGGTTGGTGTTAGGGTTAGGGTTAGGTTTAGGGTTAGGGTTCGTGTTAGGCATAGGGTTAGGGTTAGGGTTAGGGTTAGGGTTAGGGTTAGGGTTGGTGTTAGGGTTAGGGTTAGGGTTAGGATTAGGGTTAGGGTTGGTGTTAGGGTTAGGGTTAGGGTTAGGGTTGGTGTTAGGGTCAGGGTTAGGGTTAGGGTTAGGGTTGGTTTTAGGGTTATGGTTAGGGTTAGGGTTAGGGTTCGTGTTAGGCATAGGGTTAGGGTTAGGGTTCGTGTTAGGCATAGGTTTAGGGTTAGGGTTAGGGTTAGGGTTAGGGTTGGTGTTAGGGTTAGGGTTAGGGTTAGGGTTAGGGTTGGTGTTAGGGTTAGGTTTAGGGTTAGGATTAGGGTTAGGGTTGGTGTTAGGGTTAGGGTTAGGGTTAGGGTTCGTGTTAGGCATAGGGTTAGGGTTAGGGTTAGGGTTAGGGTTAGGGTTGGTGTTAGGGTTAGGGTTAAGGTTAGGGTTGGTGTTAGGGTTAGGGTTAGGGTTAGGATTAGGGTTAGGGTTGGTGTTAGGGTTAGGGTTAGGTTGAGGTTTAGGGTTGGTGTTAGGGTTAGGGTTAGGGTTAGGGTTAGGGTTGGTGTTAGGGTTAGGGTTAGGGTTAGGGTTAGGGTTGGTGTTAGGTATAGGATTAGGGTTAGGGTTAGGGTTAGGGTTAGGGTTGGTGTTAGGGTTAGGTTTAGGGTTAGGGTTAGGGTTGGTGTTAGGTATAGGGTTAGGGTTAGGGTTAGGGTTAGGGTTGGTGTTAGGGTTAGGGTTAGGGTTAGGGTTAGTGTTAGGGTTAGGGTTAGGGTTAGGGTTAGGTTACCCCGAGCACTACCCCTCGCCCTAGGCCTACGCCTAGCACTACCTCTGGTCCTACCCCTACCCCTGTCCCTACAGCTCCCCCTACCCATAGGCCCACCCCCATCTCTACCCCTAGCCACAGCTCCCACTCCTGGTCCTAGGCCTACTCCGAGGTTTACCCCGACACCCACCCCTTGCCCTTTGCCTACCCCAGCGCTACGCCTACCGCTCCCACTAGCCCTACCTCGGGCCCTAGACCAACGCCCAGTGCTCACTCTAGTCCGAAGCCTAGCACTTGCCCGTCGCCAACCGGTACACCTTGCCCTACCTATAGCCAGAGCACTAACCCGTGTCCTACGAAATCACCCTGGACCCACCATTAGCCACACCCTAATCAGCCCTACATCCGTTCGGAGTCCTAGGACTACCCGGAGCCATTTCGTGACACCTACCCCTAGTCCTCGGCCAACCCCTACCACTACCACTAGTCCTAGACTTAACATGAGCCCTAACCTTAACACTGCCCGTGGGCCTCTGCCAAACACTAGCCCTTCAACTAACCCTACCCCGAGCACTACCCCTCGCCCTAGGCCTACGCCTAGCACTACCTCTGGTCCTACCACTACCCCTGGCCCTACAGCTCCCCCTAAACATAGGCCCAACCCAACCCTACCACTAGCCACAGCTCCCACTCCTGGCCCTAGGCCTACTCCGAGGTTTACCTCGACACCTACCCCTTGCCCTATGCCTACCCCAGCGCTACGCCTACCGCTCTCACTAGCCCTAGCTCGGGCCCTAGACCAACGCCCATGGCTCCTTCTAGTCCGAGGCCTAGAACTTGCCCGTCGCTGACCAGTACACCTTGCCCTTGTTAGGGTTAGGGTTAGGGTTAGGGTTAAGGTTAGGGTTAGGATTAGGGTTTAGGGTTAGGGTTAGGGTTAGGGTTGGTGTTAGGGTTAGGGTTAGGGTTAGGGTTAGGGTTGGTGTTAGGTTTAGGTTTAGGGTTAGGGTTAGGGTTACGGTTAGGATTAGGGTTAGAGTTAGGGTTAGGGTTAGGGTTAGGGTTGGTGTTAGGTATAGGGTTAGGGTTAGGGTTAGGGTTAGGGTTAGGGTTGGTGTTAGGTTTAGGGTTAGGGTTAGGGTTAGTATTAGAGTTAGGGTTAGGGTTAGGGTTAGGATTAGGGTTTAGGGTTAGGGTTAGGGATAGGGTTGGTGTTAAGGTTAGGGTTACGGTTAGGGTTGGTGTTAGGTTTAGGGTTAGGGTTAGGGTTGGTGTTAGGGTTAGGGTTAGGGTTAGGGTTAGGGTTGGTGTTAGGTATAGGGTTAGGATTAGGGTTAGGGTTAGGGTTAGGGTTGGGGTTAGGGTTAGGGTTAGGGTTAGGGTTAGTGTTAGTGTTAGGGTTAGGGTTAGGGTTAGGATTAGGGTTTAGGGTTAGGGTTAGGGTTAGGTTTGGTGTTATGGTTAGGGTTAGGGTTAGGGTTAGGGTTGGTGTTAGGTTTAGGTTTAGGGTTAGGGTTAGGGTTAGGGTTGGTGTTAGGGTTAGGGTTAGGGTTAGGGTTAGGGTTAGGATTAGGGTTAGGGTTGGTGTTACGGTTAGGGTTAGGGTTAGGGTTAGTGTTAGGGTTGGTGTTAGGGTTAGGGTTAGGGTTAGGGTTAGGGTTGGTGTTAGGGTTAGGGTTAGGGTTAGTGTTAGGGTTAGGGTTAGGGTTGGTGTTAGGTATAGGGTTAGGGTTATGTTTAGGGTTAGGGTTAGGGTTGGTGTTAGGGTTAGGGTTAGGGTTAGGGTTAGTGTTAGGGTTAGGGTTAGGGTTAGGGTTAGGATTAGGGTTAGGGTTGGTGTTAGGGTTAGGGTTAGGGTTAGTGTTGGTGTTAGGCATAGGGTTAGGGTTAGGGTTAGGGTTAGGGTTAGGGTTAGGGTTAGGGTTGGTGTTAGAATTAGGGTTAGGGTTAGGGTTAGGGTTGGTGTTAGGGTTAGGGTTAGGGTTAGAGTTAGGGTTAGGGTTAGGGTTAGGGTTGGTGTTAGGGTTAGGGTTAGGTTTAGGGTTAGGGTTGGTGTTAGGGTTAGGGTTAGGGTTAGGGTTAGGGTTCGTGTTAGGGTTAGGGTTAGGGTTAGGGTTAGGGTTGGTGTTAGGGTTAGGTTTAGCGTTAGGGTTAGGGTTGGTCTTAGGGTTAGGGTTAGGGTTAGTGTTGGTGTTAGGTATAGGGTTAGGGTTAGGGTTAAGGTTAGGGTTGGTGTTAGGGTTAGGGTTAGGGTTAGGGTTAGTGTTAGGGTTAGGGTTAGGGTTAGGATTAGGGTTAGTGTTGGTGTTAAAGTTAGGGTTAGGGTTAGGGTTAGTGTTGGTGTTAGGCATAGGGTTAGGGTTAGAATTAGGGTTAGGGTTAGGGTTGGTGTTAGGGTTAGGGTTAGGTTTAGGGTTAGGGTTGGTGTTAGGGTTAGGGTTAGGGTTAGATTTAGGGTTAGGGTTAGGGTTAGGGGTGGTGTTAGGGTTAGGGTTAGGGTTAGGGTTAGGGTTGGTGTTAGGGTTAGGGTTAGGGTTAGGGTTAGGGTTAGGGTTAGGGTTGGTGTTAGGGTTAGGGTTAGGGTTAGGGTTCGTGTTAGGCATAGGGTTAGGGTTAGGGTTAGGGTTAGGGTTGGTGTTAGGGTTAGGGTTAGGGTTAGGGTTAGGGTTGGTGTTAGGGTTAGGGTTAGGGTTAGGATTAGGGTTAGGGTTAGGGTTGGTGTTAGGGTTAGGGTTAGGGTTAGGGTTAGGGTTAGGGTTAGGGTTAGGATTAGGGTTAGGATTTGTGTTAGGGTTAGGGTT
>NW_027669310.1:312500-320000 GCF_964194185.1 Rhinolophus hipposideros
CCTACCCATAGGTCCACCCCCATCCCTACCCCTAGCCACAGCTCCCACTTCTGGTCCTAGGCCTACTCCGAAGTTTACCCCGACACCCACCCCTTGCCCTTTGCCTACCCCAGCGCTACGCCTACCGCTCCCACTAGCCGTACCTCGGGCCCTAGACCAACGCCCAGTGCTCACTCTAGTCCGAAGCCTAGCACTTGCCCGTCGCCAACCGGTACACCTTGCCCTACCGATAGCCAGAGCACTAACCCGTGTCCTACGAATCACCCTGGACCCACCATTAGCCACACCCTAATCCAGCCCTACATCAGTTCTGAGTCATAGGACTACCCGGAGCCATTTCGTGACACCTACCCCTAGTCCTCGGCCAACCCCTACCACTACCACTAGTCCTAGGCTTAACATGAGCCCTAACCCTAACACTGCCCGTGGGCCTCTGCCAAACACTAGCCCTTCAACTAACCCTACCCCGAGCACTACCCCTCGCCCTAGGCCTACGCCTAGCACTACCTCTGGTCCTACCACTACCCCTGGCCCTACAGCTCCCCCTACCCATAGGCCCACCCCCAACCCTACCACTAGCCACAGCTCCAACTCCTGGCCCTAGGCCTACTCTGAAGTTTACCTCGACACCCACCCCTTGCCCTATGCCTACCCCAGCGCTACGCCTACCGCTCTCACTAGCCCTAGCTCGGGCCCTAGACCAACGCACATGGCTCCTTCTAGTCCGAGGCCTAGAACTTGCCCGTCCCTGACCACTACACCTTGCCCTTGTTAGGGTTAGGGTTAGGGTTAGGGTTAGGGTTAGGGTTAGGATTAGGGTTTAGGGTTAGGGTTAGGGTTAGGGTTGGTGTTAAGGTTAGGGTTACGGTTAGGGTTGGTGTTAGGTTTAGGGTTAGGGTTAGGGTTGGTGTTAGGGTTAGGGTTAGGGTTAGGGTTAGGGTTGGTGTTAGGTATAGGGTTAGGATTAGGGTTAGGGTTAGGGTTAGGGTTGGGGTTAGGGTTAGGGTTAGGGTTAGGGTTAGTGTTAGTGTTAGGGTTAGGGTTAGGGTTAGGATTAGGGTTTAGGGTTAGGGTTAGGGTTAGGTTTGGTGTTATGGTTAGGGTTAGGATTAGGGTTAGGGTTGGTGTTAGGTTTAGGGTTAGGGTTAGGGTTAGGGTTAGGGTTGGTGTTAGGGTTAGGGTTAGGGTTAGGGTTAGGATTAGGGTTAGGGTTGGTGTTAGGGTTAGGGTTAGGGTTAGGGTTAGTGTTGGTGTTAGGCATAGGGTTAGGGTTAGGGTTAGGGTTAGGGTTAGGGTTGGTGTTAGAATTAGGGTTAGGATTAGGGTTAGGGTTGGTGTTAGGGTTAGGGTTAGGGTTAGTTAGGGTTAGGGTTAGGGTTAGGGTTGGTGTTAGGGTTAGGGTTAGGGTTAGGGTTAGGGTTGGTGTTAGGGTTAGGGTTAGGGTTAGGGTTAGGGTTGGTGTTAGGGTTAGGTTTAGGGTTAGGGTTAGGGTTGGTCTTAGGGTTAGGGTTGGTGTTAGGTATAGGGTTAGGGTTAGGGTTAGGGTTAAAGTTAGGGTTGGTGTTAGGGTTAGGGTTAGGGTTAGGGTTAGTGTTAGGGTTAGGGTTAGGGTTAGGGTTAGGATTAGGGTTAGGGTTGGTGTTAGGGTTAGGGTTAGGGTTAGTGTTGGTGTTAGGCATAGGGTTAGGGTTAGAATTAGGGTTAGGGTTAGGGTTAGGGTTAGGGTTGGTGTTAGGGTTAGGGTTAGGGTTGGTGTTAGGGTTAGGGTTAGGGTTAGAGTTAGGGTTAGGGTTAGGGTTAGGGGTGGTGTTAGGGTTAGGGTTAGGGTTAGGGTTAGGGTTGGTGTTAGGGTTAGGGTTAGGGTTAGGGTTAGGGTTAGGGTTAGGGTTAGGGTTGGTGTTATGGTTAGGGTTAGGGTTAGGGTTAGGGTTGGTGTTAGGGTTAGTGTTTGGGTTAGGGTTAGGGTTGGTGTTAGGTTTAGGGTTAGGGTTAGGGTTAGGGTTAGGGTTGGTATTAGGGTTAGGGTTAGGGTTCGTGTTAGGCATAGGGTTAGGGTTAGGGTTAGGGTTAGGGTTGGTGTTAGGGTTAAGGTTAGGGTTAGGGTTAGGGTTGGTGTTAGGGTTAGGGTTAGGGTTAGGATTAGGGTTAGGGTTGGTGTTAGGGTTAGGGTTAGGTTTAGGTTTAGGGTTGGTGTTAGGGTTAGGGTTAGGGTTAGGGTTAGGGTTAGGGTTAGGGTTAGGGTTGGTGTTAGGGTTAGGGTTAGGGTTAGGGTTAGGGTTGGTGTTAGGTATAGGGTTAGGGTTAGGGTTAGGGTTAGGGTGAGGGTTGGTGTTAGGGTTAGAGTTAGGGTTAGGGTTAGGGTTGGTGTTAGGTATAGGGTTAGGGTTAGGGTTAGGGTTAGGGTTGGTGTTAGGATTAGGGTTAGGGTTAGGGTTAGGGTTAGGGTTGGTGTTAGGGTTAGGGTTAGGGTTAGGGTTAGGGTTGGTGTTAGGTATAGGGTTAGGATTAGGGTTAGGGTTAGGGTTGGTGTTAGGGTTAGGGTTAGGGTTAGGGTTAGTGTTAGGTTTAGGGTTAGGGTTAGGGTTAGGTTACCCCGAGCACTACCCCTCGCCCTAGGCCTACGCCTAGCACTACCTCTGGTCCTACCCCTACCCCTGTCTCTACAGCTCCCCCTACCTATAGGCCCACCCCCATCTCTACCCCTAGCCACAGCTCCCACTCCTGGTCCTAGGCCTACTCCCAGGTTTACCCCGACACCCACCCCTTGCCCTTTGCCTACCCCAGCGCTACGCCTACCGCTCCCACTAGCCCTACCTCGGGCCCTAGACCAACGCCCAGTGCTCACTCTAGTCCGAAGCCTAGCACTTGCCCGTCGCCAACCGGTACACCTTGCCCTACCTATAGCCAGAGCACTAACCCGTGTCCTACGAAATCACCCTGGACCCACCATTAGCCACACCCTAATCAGCCCTACATCCTTTCGGAGTCCTAGGACTACCCGGAGCCATTTCGTGACACCTACCCCTAGTCCTCGGCCAACCCCTAGCACTACCACTAGTCCTAGGCTTAACATGAGCCCTAACCCTATCACTGCCCGTGGGCCTCTGCCAAACACTAGCCCTTCAATTAACCCTACCCCGAGCACTACCCCTCGCCCTAGGCCTACGCCTAGCACTACCTCTGGTCCTACCACTACCCCTGGCCCTACAGCTCCCCCTAACCATAGGCCCATCCCCAACCCTACCACTAGCCACAGCTCCCACTCCTGGCCCTAGGCCTACTCCGAGGTTTACCTCGACACCTACCCCTTGCCCTATGCCTACCCCAGCGCTACGCCTACCACTCTCACTAGCCCTAGCTCGGGCCCTAGACCAACGCCCATGGCTCCTTCTAGTCCGAAGCCTAGAACTTGCCCGTCGCTGACCAGTACACCTTGCCCTTGTTAGGGTTAGGGTTAGGGTTAGGGTTAAGGTTAGGGTTAGGATTAGGGTTTAGGGTTAGGGTTAGGTTTACGGTTGGTGTTTGGGTTAGGGTTAGGGTTAGGGTTAGTGTTGGTGTTAGGTTTAGGTTTAGGGTTAGGGTTAGGGTTACGGTTAGGGTTAGGGTTAGGGTTAGGGTTAGGGTTAGGGTTAGGGTTGGTGTTAGGTATAGGGTTAGGGTTAGGGTTAGGGTTAGGGTTAGGGTTGGTGTTAGGGTTAGGGTTAGGGTTAGGGTTAGTGTTAGGGTTAGGGTTAGGGTTAGGGTTAGGATTAGGGTTAGGGTTGGTGTTAGGGTTAGGGTTAGGTTTAGGGTTAGGGATCGTGTTAGGCATAGGGTTAGGGTTAGGGTTAGGGTTAGGGTTAGGGTTGGTGTTAGGGTTAGGGTTAGGGTTAGGGTTAGGATTGGTGTTAGGGTTAGGGTTAGGGTTAAGATTAGGGTTAGGGTTGGTGTTAGGGTTAGGGTTAGGGTTAGGGTTGGTGTTAGGGTTAGGGTTAGGGTTAGGGTTAGGGTTAGGGTTAGGGTTAGGATTAGGGTTAGGATTTGTGTTAGGGTTAGTGTTAGGGTTAGGGTTAGGGTTGGTGTTAGGTTTAGGTTTAGGGTTAGGGTTAGGGTTAGGGTTAGGGTTGGTGTTAGGGTTAGGGTTAGGGTTAGGGTTAGTGTTAGGGTTAGGGTTAGGGTTAGGGTTAGGATTAGGGTTAGGGTTGGTGTTAGGGTTAGGGTTAGGGTTAGGTTTAGTGTTAGGGTTAGGGTTAGGGTTAGGTTTAGGATTAGGGTTAGGGTTGGTGTTAGGGCTAGGGTTAGGGTTAGGGTTGGTGTTAGGGTTGGTGTTAGGGTTAGGGTTAGGGTTAGGGTTAGGATTAGGGTTGGTGTTAGGGTTAGGGTTAGGGTTAGGGTTGGTGTTAGGGTTAGGGTTAGGGTTAGGGTTAGGGTTGGTGTTAGGGTTATGGTTAGGGTTAGGGTTAGGGTTAGGGTTAGTGTTAGGCATCGGGTTAGGTTTAGGGTTCGTGTTAGGCATAGGGTTAGGGTTAGGGTTAGGGTTAGGGTTAGGGTTGGTGTTAGGGTTAGGGTTAGGGTTAGGGTTAGGGTTGGTGTTAGGGTTAGGGTTAGGGTTAGGATTAGGGTTAGGGTTGGTGTTAGGGTTAGGGTTAGGTTTAGGGTTAGGGTTGGTGTTAGGGTTATGGTTAGGGTTAGGGTTAGGGTTAGGGTTAGGGTTGGTGTTAGGGTTAGGGTTAGGGTTAGGGTTAGGGTTGGTGTTAGGTATAGGGTTAGGGTTAGGGTTAGGGTTAGGGTTAGGGTTGGTGTTAGGGTTAGGGTTAGGGTTAGGGTTAGTGTTAGGGTTAGGGTTAGGGTTAGGGTTAGGTTACCCCGAGCACTACCCCTCGCCTTAGGCCTACGCCTAGCACTACCGCTGGTCCTACAACTACCCCTGGCCCTACAGCTCCCCCTACCCATAGGTCCACCCCCACCTCTACTTCTAGCCACAGCTCCCACTCCTGGCCCTAGGCCTACACCGAGGTTTACCTCGACACCCACCCCTTGCCCTATGCCTACCCAAGCGCTACGCCTACCGTTTCCATTAGCCATAGCTCGGGCCCTAGACCAACGCCCATGGCTCCCTCTCGTCCGAGGCCTAGAACTTGCCCGTCGCTGACCAGTACACCTTGCCCTTGTTAGGGTTAGGGTTAGGGTTAGGGTTAGGGTTAGGGTTTAGGGTTAGGGTTAGGGTTGGTGTTAGGTATAGGGTTAGGGTTAGGGTTAGTGTTAGGGTTGGTGTTAGGGTTAGGGTTAGGGTTAGGGTTAGGGTTGGTGTTAGGAATAGGGTTAGGGTTAGGGTTAGTGTTGGTGATAGGGTTAGGGTTAGGGTTAGGGTTAGGGTTAGGTTACCACGAGCACTACCCCTCGCCCTAGGCCTACGCCTAGCACTACCTCTGGTCCTACCCCTACCCCTGTCCCTACAGATCCCCCTACCCATAGGCCCACCCCCATCCCTACCCCTAGCCACAGCTCCCACTCCTGGTCCTAGGCCTACTCCGAGGTTTACCCCGACACCCACCCCTTGCCCTTTGCCTACCCCAGCGCTACGCCTACCGCTCCCACTAGCCGTACCTCGGGCCCTAGACCAACGCCCAGTGCTCACTCTAGTCCGTAGCCTAGCATTTGCCCGTCGCCAACCGGTACACGTTGCCCTACCGATAGCCAGAGCACTAACCCGTGTCCTACGAATCACCCTGGACCCACCATTAGCCACACCCTAATCCAGCCCTACATCCGTTCTGAGTCCTAGGACTACCCGGAGCCATTTCGTGACACCTACCCCTAGTCCTCGGCCAACCCCTACCACTACCACTAGTCCTAGGCTTAACATGAGCCCTAACCCTAACACTGCCCGTGGGCCTCTGCCAAACACTAGCCCTTCAACTAACCCTACCCCGAGCACTACCCCTCGCCCTAGGCCTACGCCTAGCACTACCTCTGGTCCTACCACTACCCCTGGCCCTACAGCTCCCCCTACCCATAGGCCCACCCCCAACTCTACCACTAGCCACAGCTCCCACTCCTGGCCCTAGGCCTACTCTGAAGTTCACCTCGACACCCACCCCTTGCCCTATGCCTACCCCAGCGCTACGCCTACCGCTCTCACTAGCCCTAGCTCGGGCCCTAGACCAACGCACATGGCTCCTTCTAGTCCGAGGCCTAGAACTTGCCCGTCGCTGACCACTACACCTTGCCCTTGTTAGGGTTAGGGTTAGGGTTAGGGTTAGGGTTAGGGTTAGGGTTAGGATTAGGGTTTAGGGTTAGGGTTAGGGTTAGGGTTGGTGTTAAGGTTAGGGTTACGGTTAGGGTTGGTGTTAGGTTTAGGGTTAGGGTTAGGGTTGGTGTTAGGGTTAGGGTTAGGGTTAGGGTTAGGGTTAGGGTTAGGGTTGGTGTTAGGTATAGGGTTAGGATTAGGGTTAGGGTTAGGGTTAGTGTTAGTGTTAGGGTTAGGGTTAGGGTTAGGATTAGGGTTTAGGGTTAGGGTTAGGGTTAGGTTTGGTGTTATGGTTAGGGTTAGGGTTAGGGTTAGGGTTGGTGTTAGGTTTAGGGTTAGGGTTAGGGTTAGGGTTAGGGTTAGGGTTAGGGTTGGTGTTAGGGTTAGGGTTAGGTTTAGGGTTAGGGTTAGGGTTAGGATTAGGGTTAGGGTTGGTGTTACGGTTAGGGTTAGGGTTAGAGTTAGTGTTAAGGTTGGTGTTAGGGTTAGGGTTAGGGTTAGGGTTAGGGTTAGGGTTGGTGTTAGGGTTAGGGTTAGGGTTAGTGTTAGGGTTAGGGTTAGGGTTGGTGTTAGGTATAGGGTTAGGGTTATGTTTAGGGTTAGGGTTAGGGTTGGTGTTAGGGTTAGGGTTAGCGTTAGGGTTAGTGTTAGGGTTAGGGTTAGGGTTAGGGTTAGGATTAGGGTTAGGGTTGGTGTTAGGGTTAGGGTTAGGGTTAGTGTTGGTGTTAGGCATAGGGTTAGGGTTAGGGTTAGGTTTAGGGTTAGGGTTAGGGTTGGTGTTAGGGTTAGGGTTAGGGTTAGGGTTAGTGTTAGGGTTAGGGTTAGGGTTAGGGTTAGGATTAGGGTTAGGGTTGGTGTTAGGGTTAGGGTTAGGGTTAGGGTTAGTGTTGGTGTTAGGCATAGGGTTAGGGTTAGAATTAGGGTTAGGGTTAGGGTTGGTGTTAGGGTTAGGGTTAGGGTTAGGGTTAGGGTTGGTGTTAAAGTTAGGGTTAGGGTTAGAGTTAGGGTTAGGGTTAGGGTTAGGTTTAGGGTTTGGGTTAGGGTTGGTCTTAGGGTTAGGGTTAGGGTTAGGGTTAGGGTTGGTGTTAGGTATAGGGTTAGGTTTAGGGTTAGGGTTAGGGTTAGGGTTGGTGTTAGGGTTAGGGTTAGGGTTAGGGTTAGTGTTAGGGTTAGGGTTAGGGTTAGGGTTAGGATTAGGGTTAGGGTTGGTGTTAGGGTTAGGATTAGGGTTAGGGTTAGTGTTGGTGTTAGGCATAGTGTTAGGGTTAGAA
>NW_027669310.1:322500-330000 GCF_964194185.1 Rhinolophus hipposideros
TTAGGGTTAGGGTTAGGGTTAGGGTTAGGGTTGGTGTTAGGTTTAGGTTTAGGGTTAGGGTTAGGGTTGGTGTTAGGGTTAGGGTTAGGGTTAGGGTTAGTGTTAGGGTTAGGGTTAGGGTTAGGTTTAGGATTAGGGTTAGGGTTGGTGTTAGGATTATGGTGTTAGGTTTATGTTGTTATGTTTATGTTATTATGGTGTTAGGATTATGTTAGGATTAGGGTTAGGGTTATGGTTGGTGTTAGGTATAGGGTTAGGGTTAGGGTTAGGGTTAGGGTTAGGGTTGTTGTTAGCGTTAGGGTTAGGGTTAGGGTTAGTGTTAGGGTTAGGGTTAGGGTTAGGGTTAGGGTTAGGGTTGGTGTTAGGGTTAGGGTTAGGGTTAGGGTTAGGGTTGGTGTTAGGGTTAGTGTTTGGGTTAGGGTTAGGGTTGGTGTTAGGTTTAGGGTTAGGGTTAGGGTTAGGGTTAGGGTTGGTTAGGGTTAGGGTTAGGGTTAGGGTTCGTGTTAGGCATAGGGTTAGGGTTAGGGTTAGGGTTAGGGTTGGTGTTAGGGTTAAGGTTAGGGTTAGGGTTAGGGTTGGTGTTAGGGTTAGGGTTAGGGTTAGGATTAGGGTTAGGGTTGGTGTTAGGGTTAGGGTTAGGTTTAGGTTTAGGGTTGGTGTTAGGGTTAGGGTTAGGGTTAGGGTTAGGGTTAGGGTTAGGGTTGGTGTTAGGGTTAGGGTTAGGGTTAGGGTTGGTGTTAGGTATAAAGTTACGGTTAGGGTTAGGGTTAGGGTGAGGGTTGGTGTTAGGGTTAGAGTTAGGGTTAGGGTTAGGGTTGGTGTTAGGGTTAGGGTTAGGGTTAGGGTTAGGGTTAGGGTTAGGGTTGGTGTTAGGATTAGGGTTAGGGTTAGGGTTAGGGTTAGGGTTGGTGTTAGGGTTAGGGTTAGGGTTAGGGTTAGGGTTGGTGTTAGGTATAGGGTTAGGATTAGGGTTAGGGTTAGGGTTGGTGTTAGGGTTAGGGTTAGGGTTAGGGTTAGTGTTAGGGTTAGGGTTAGGGTTAGGGTTAGGTTACCCCGAGCACTACCCCTCGCCCTAGGCCTACGCCTAGCACTACCTCTGGTCCTACCCCTACCCCTGTCCCTACAGCTCCCCCTACCCATAGGCCCACCCCCATCTCTACCCCTAGCCACAGCTCCCACTCCTGGTCCTAGGCCTACTCCGAGGTTTACCCCGACACCCACCCCTTGCCCTTTGCCTACCCCAGCGCTACGCCTACCGCTCCCACTAGCCCTACCTCGGGCCCTAGACCAACGCCCAGTGCTCACTCTAGTCCGAAGCCTAGCACTTGCCCGTCGCCAACCGGTACACCTTGCCCTACCTATAGCCAGAGCACTAACCCGTGTCCTACGAAATCACCCTGGACCGACCATTAGCCACACCCTAATCAGCCCTACATCCTTTTGGAGTCCTAGGACTACCCGGAGCCATTTCGTGACACCTACCCCTAGTCCTCGGCCAACCACTACCACTACCACTAATCCTAGGCTTAACATGAGCCCTAACCCTAACACTGCCCGTGGGCCTCTGCCAAACACTAGCCCTTCAACTAACCCTACCCCGAGCACTACCCCTCGCCCTAGGCCTACGCCTAGCACTACCTCTGGTCCTACCACTACCCCTGGCCCTACAGCTCCCCCTAACCATAGGCCCATCCCCAACCCTACCACTAGCCACAGCTCCCACTCCTGGCCCTAGGCCTACTCCGAGGTTTACCTCGACACCTACCCCTTGCCATATGCCTACCCCAGCGCTACGCCTACCGCTCTCAATAGCCCTAGCTCGGGCCCTACACCAACGCCCATGGCTCCTTCTAGTCCGAGGCCTAGAACTTGCCCGTCGCTGACCAGTACACCTTGCCCTTGTTAGGGTTAGGGTTAGGGTTAGGGTTAAGGTTAGGGTTAGGATTAGGGTTTAGGGTTAGGGTTAGGTTTAGGGTGGGTGTTAGGGTTAGGGTTAGGGTTAGGGTTAGGGTTGGTGTTAGGTTTAGGTTTAGGGTTAGGGTTAGGGTTGGTGTTAGGGTTAGGGTTAGGGTTAGGGTTAGTGTTAGGGTTAGGGTTAGGGTTAGGTTTAGGATTAGGGTTAGGGTTGGTGTTAGGGTTAGGGTTAGGGTTAGTGTTAGGGTTAGGGTTAGGGTTGGTGTTAGGGTTAGGGTTAGGGTTAGGGTTAGGATTAGGGTTAGGGTTGGTGTTAGGGTTAGGGTTAGGTTTAGGGTTAGGGTTGGTGTTAGGGTTATGGTTAGGGTTAGGGTTAGGGTTAGGGTTAGGGTTAGGGTTGGTGTTAGGTATAGGGTTAGGGTTAGGGTTAGGGTTAGGGTTAGGGTTGTTGTTAGGGTTAGGGTTAGGGTTAGGGTTAGTGTTAGGGTTAGGGTTAGGGTTAGGGTTAGGTTACCCCGAGCACTACCCCTCGCCTTAGGGTTAGGGTTAGGGTTAGGGTTAGGGTTAGGGTTGGTGTTAGGGTTAGGGTTAGGGTTAGGGTTGGTGTTAGGGTTAGTGTTTGGGTTAGGGTTAGGGTTGGTGTTAGGTTTAGGGTTAGGGTTAGGGTTAGGGTTAGGGTTGGTTAGGGTTAGGGTTAGGGTTAGGGTTCGTGTTAGGCATAGGGTTAGGGTTAGGGTTAGGGTTAGTGTTGGTGTTAGGGTTAAGGTTAGGGTTAGGGTTAGGGTTGGTGTTAGGGTTAGGGTTAGGGTTAGGATTAGGGTTAGGGTTGGTGTTAGGGTTAGGGTTAGGTTTAGGTTTAGGGTTGGTGTTAGGGTTAGGGTTAGGGTTAGGGTTAGGGTTGGTGTTAGGGTTAGGGTTAGGGTTAGGGTTGGTGTTAGGTATAAAGTTAGGGTTAGGGTTAGGGTTAGGGTGAGGGTTGGTGTTAGGGTTAGAGTTAGGGTTAGGGTTAGGGTTGGTGTGAGGGTTAGGGTTAGGGTTAGGGTTAGGGTTAGGGTTGGTGTTAGGATTAGGGTTAGGGTTAGGGTTAGGGTTAGGGTTGGTGTTAGGGTTAGGGTTAGGGTTAGGGTTAGGGTTGGTGTTAGGTATAGGGTTAGGATTAGGGTTAGGGTTAGGGTTGGTGTTAGGGTTAGGGTTAGGGTTAGGGTTAGTGTTAGGGTTAGGGTTAGGGTTAGGGTTAGGTTACCCCGAGCACTACCCCTCGCCCTAGGCCTACGCCTAGCACTACCTCTGGTCCTACCCCTACCCCTGTCCCTACAGCTCCCCCTACCCATAGGCCCACCCCCATCTCTACCCCTAGCCACAGCTCCCACTCCTGGTCCTAGGCCTACTCCGAGGTTTACCCCGACACCCACCCCTTGCCCTTTGCCTACCCCAGCGCTACGCCTACCGCTCCCACTAGCCCTACCTCGGGCCCTAGACCAACGCCCAGTGCTCACTCTAGTCCGAAGCCTAGCACTTGCCCGTCGCCAACCGGTACACCTTGCCCTACCTATAGCCAGAGCACTAACCCGTGTCCTACGAAATCACCCTGGACCGACCATTAGCCACACCCTAATCAGCCCTACATCCTTTCGGAGTCCTAGGACTACCCGGAGCCATTTCGTGACACCTACCCCTAGTCCTCGGCCAACCACTACCACTACCACTAATCCTAGGCTTAACATGAGCCCTAACCCTAACACTGCCCGTGGGCCTCTGCCAAACACTAGCCCTTCAACTAACCCTACCCCGAGCACTACCCCTCGCCCTAGGCCTACGCCTAGCACTACCTCTGGTCCTACCCCTACCCCTGGCCCTACAGCTCCCCCTACCCATAGGCCCACCCCCAACCTTACCACTAGCCACAGCTCCCACTCCTGGCCCTAGGCCTACTCCGAGGTTTACCTCGACACCTACCCCTTGCCATATGCCTACCCCAGCGCTACGCCTACCGCTCTCACTAGCCCTAGCTCGGGCCCTACACCAACGCCCATGGCTCCTTCTAGTCCGAGGCCTAGAACTTGCCCGTCGCTGACCAGTACACCTTGCCCTTGTTAGGGTTAGGGTTAGGGTTAGGGTTAAGGTTAGGGTTAGGATTAGGGTTTAGGGTTAGGGTTAGGTTTAGGGTGGGTGTTAGGGTTAGTGTTAGGGTTAGGGTTAGGGTTGGTGTTAGGTTTAGGTTTAGGGTTAGGGTTAGGGTTACGGTTAGGGTTAGGGTTAGGGTTAGGGTTAGGGTTACGGTTAGGGTTGGTGTTAGGTATAGGGTTAGGGTTAGGGTTAGGGTTAGGGTTAGGGTTGGTGTTAGGGTTAGGGCTGGATTAGGGTTAGTGTTAGGGTTAGGGTTAGGGTTAGGGTTAGGATTAGGGTTAGGGTTGGAGTTAGGGTTAGGGTTAGGTTTAGGGTTAGGGTTCGTGTTAGGCATAGGGTTAGGGTTAGGGTTAGGGTTAGGGTTAGGGTTGGTGTTAGGGTTAGGGTTAGGGTTAGGGTTAGGATTGGTGTTAGGGTTAGGGTTAGGGTTAAGATTAGGGTTAGGGTTGGTGTTAGGGTTAGGGTTAGGGTTAGGGTTGGTGTTAGGGTTAGGGGTAGGGTTAGGGTTAGGGTTAGGGTTAGGGTTAGGATTAGGGTTAGGATTTGTGTTAGGGTTAGGGTTAGGGTTAGGGTTAGGGTTGGTGTTAGGTTTAGGTTTAGGGTTAGGGTTAGGGTTAGGCTTAGGGATGGTGTTAGGGTTAGGGTTAGGGTTAGGGTTAGTGTTAGGGTTAGGGTTAGGGTTAGGGTTAGGATTAGGGTTAGGGTTGGTGTTAGGGTTAGGGTTAGGGTTAGGGTTAGGGTTGGTGTTAGGGTTATGGTTAGGGTTAGGGTTAGGGTTAGGGTTCGTGTTAGGCATAGGGTTAGGGTTAGGGTTCGTGTTAGGCATAGGGTTAGGGTTAGGGTTAGGGTTAGGGTTAGGGTTGGTGTTAGGGTTAGGGTTAGGGTTAGGATTAGGGTTAGGGTTGGTGTTAGGGTTAGGGTTAGGGTTAGGGTTGGTGTTAGGGTTAGGTTTAGGGTTAGGGTTAGGGTTGGTGTTAGGGTTATGGTTAGGGTTAGGGTTAGGGTTCGTGTTAGGCATAGGGTTAGGGTTAGGGTTAGGGTTAGGGTTAGGGTTAGGGTTAGGGTTGGTGTTAGGGTTAGGGTTAGGGTTAGGGTTAGGGTTGGTGTTAGGGTTAGGGTTAGGGTTAGGATTAGGGTTAGGGTTGGTGTTAGGGTTAGGGTTAGGTTTAGGGTTAGGGTTGGTGTTAGTGTTATGGTTATGGTTAGGGTTAGGGTTAGGGTTAGGGTTAGGGTTAGGGTTAGGGTTGGTGTTAGGGTTAGGGTTAGGGTTAGGGTTAGGGTTGGTGTTAGGGTTAGGGTTAGGGTTAGGGTTCGTGTTAGGCATAGGGTTAGGGTTAGGGTTAGGGTTAGGGTTAGGGTTGGTGTTAGGGTTAGGGTTAGGGTTAGGGTTAGGGTTGGTGTTAGGGTTAGGGTTAGGGTTAGGCTTAGGTTTAGTGTTAGGGTTAGGGTTAGGGTTAGGGTTAGGTTACCCCGAGCACTACCCCTCGCCCTAGGCCTACGCCTAGCACTACCGCTGGTCCTACCACTACCCCTGGCCCTACAGCTCCCCCTACCCATAGGTCCACCCCCACCCCTACCCCTAGCCACAGCTCCCACTCCTGGCCCTAGGCCTACACCGAGGTTTACCTCGACACCCACCCCTTGCCCTATGCCTACCCCAGCACTACGCCTACCTTTTCCATTAGCCATCGCTCGGGCCCTAGACCAACGCCCATGGCTCCCTCTCGTCCGAGGCCTAGAACTTGCCCGTCGCTGACCAGTACACCTTGCCCTTGTTAGGGTTAGGGTTAGGTTTAGGGTTAGGGTTAGGGTTTAGGGTTAGGGTTAGGGTTGGTGTTAGTTATAGGGTTAGGGTTAGGGTTAGGGTTAGGGTTAGGGTTAGGGTTAGGGTTAGGGTTGGTGTTAGGGTTAGGGTTAGGGTTAGGGTTGGTGTTAGGTATAGGGTTAGGGTTAGGGTTAGTGTTGGTGATAGGGTTAGGGTTAGGGTTAGGGTTAGGGTTAGGTTACCCCGAGCACTACGCCTCGCCCTAGGCCTACGCCTAGCACTACCTCTGGTCCTACCCCTACCCCTGTCCCTACAGATCCCCCTACCCATAGGCCCACCCCCATCCCTACCCCTAGCCACAGCTCCCACTCCTGGTCCTAGGCCTACTCCGAGGTTTACCCCGACACCCACCCCTTGCCCTTTGCCTACCCCAGCGCTACGCCTACCGCTCCCACTAGCCGTACCTCGGGCCCTAGACCAACGCCCAGTGCTCACTCTAGTCCGAAGCCTAGCACTTGCCCGTCGCCAACCGGTACACCTTGCCCTACCGATAGCCAGAGCACTAACCCGTGTCCTACGAATCACCCAGGACCCACCATTAGCCACACCCTAATCCACCCCTACATCCGTTCTGAGTCCTAGGACTACCCGGAGCCATTTCGTGACACCTACCCCTAGTCCTCGCCCAACCTTTACCACTACCACTAGTCCTAGGCTTAACATGAGCCCTAACCGTAACACTGCCCGTGGGCCTCTGCCAAACACTAGCCCTTCAACTAAACCTACCCCGAGCACTACCCCTCGCCCTAGGCCTACGCCTAGCACTACCTCTGGTCCTACCACTACCCCTGGCCCTAAAGCTCCCCCTACCCATAGGCCCACCCCCAACACTACCACTAGTCACAGCTCCCACTCCTGGCCCTAGGCCTACTCCGAGGTTTACCTCGACACCCACCACTTGCCATATGCCTACCCCAGCGCTACGCCTACCGCTCTCACTAGCCCTAGCTCGGGCCCTAGACCAACGCACATGGCTCCTTCTAGTCCGAGGCCTAGAACTTGCCCGTCGCTGACCACTACACCTTGCCCTTGTTAGGGTTAGGGTTAGGGTTAGGATTAGGGTTAGGGTTAGGATTAAGGGTTTAGGGTTAGGGTTAGGGTTAGGGTTGGTGTTAAGGTTAGGGTTAGGGTTAGGGTTGGTGTTAGGTTTAGGGTTAGGGTTAGGGTTGGTGTTAGGGTTAGGGTTAGGGTTAGGGTTGGTGTTAGGTATAGGGTTAGGATTAGGGTTAGGGTTAGGGTAAGGGTTGGGGTTAGGGTTAGGGTTAGGGTTAGGTTTAGTGTTAGTGTTAGGGTTAGGGTTAGGGTTAGGATTAGGGTTTAGGGTTAGGGTTAGGGTTAGGTTTGGTGTTATGGTTAGAGTTAGGGTTAGGGTTAGGGTTGGTGTTAGGTTTAGGGTTAGGGTTAGGGTTAGGGTTAGGGTTGGTGTTAGGGTTAGGGTTAGGGTTAGGGTTAGGGTTAGGGTTAGGGTTAGGATTAGGGTTAGGGTTGGTGTTACGTTTAGGGTTAGGTTTAGGGTTAGTGTTAGGGTTGGTGTTAGGGTTAGGGTTAGGGTTAGGGTTAGGGTTGGTGTTAGGTATAGGGTTAGGGTTAGGGTTAGGGTTAGGGTTGGTGTTAGGGTTAGGGTTAGGGTTAGG
>NW_027669310.1:332500-335000 GCF_964194185.1 Rhinolophus hipposideros
CCACTCCTGGTCCTAGGCCTACTCCGAGGTTTACCCCGACACCCACCCCTTGCCCTTTGCCTACCCCAGCGCTACGCCTACCGCTCCCACTAGCCCTACCTCGGGCCCTAGACCAACGCCCAGTGCTCACTCTAGTCCGAAGCCTAGCACTTGCCCGTCGCCAACCGGTACACCTTGCCCTACCTATAGCCAGAGCACTAACCCGTGTCCTACGAAATCACCCTGGACCGACCATTAGCCACACCCTAATCAGCCCTACATCCTTTCGGAGTCCTAGGACTACCCGGAGCCATTTCGTGACACCTACCCCTAGTCCTCGGCCAACCACTACCACTACCACTAATCCTAGGCTTAACATGAGCCCTAACCCTAACACTGCCCGTGGGCCTCTGCCAAACACTAGCCCTTCAACTAACCCTACCCCGAGCACTACCCCTCGCCCTAGGCCTACGCCTAGCACTACCTCTGGTCCTACCCCTACCCCTGGCCCTACAGCTCCCCCTACCCATAGGCCCACCCCCAACCCTACCACTAGCCACAGCTCCCACTCCTGGCCCTAGGCCTACTCCGAGGTTTACCTCGACACCTACCCCTTGCCATATGCCTACCCCAGCGCTACGCCTACCGCTCTCACTAGCCCTAGTTCGGGCCCTACACCAACGCCCATGGCTCCTTCTAGTCCGAGGCCTAGAACTTGCCCGTCGCTGACCAGTACACTTTGCCCTTGTTAGGGTTAGGGTTAGGGTTAGGGTTAAGGTTAGGGTTAGGATTAGGGTTTAGGGTTAGGGTTAGGTTTAGGGTGGGTGTTAGGGTTAGGGTTAGGGTTAGGGTTAGGGTTGGTGTTAGGTTTAGGTTTAGGGTTAGGGTTAGGGTTACGGTTAGGGTTAGGGTTAGGGTTAGGGTTAGGGTTACGGTTAGGGTTGGTGTTAGGTATAGGGTTAGGGTTAGGGTTAGGGTTAGGGTTAGGGTTGGTGTTAGGGTTAGGGCTGGGTTAGGGTTAGTGTTAGGGTTAGGGTTAGGGTTAGGGTTAGGATTAGGGTTAGGGTTGGTGTTAGGGTTAGGGTTAGGTTTAGGGTTAGGGTTCGTGTTAGGCATAGGGTTAGGGTTAGGGTTAGGGTTAGGGTTAGGGTTGGTGTTAGGGTTAGGGTTAGGGTTAGGGTTAGGATTGGTGTTAGGGTTAGGGTTAGGGTTAAGATTAGGGTTAGGGTTGGTGTTAGGGTTAGGGTTAGGGTTAGGGTTGGTGTTAGGGTTAGGGGTAGGGTTAGGGTTAGGGTTAGGGTTAGGGTTAGGATTAGGGTTAGGATTTGTGTTAGGGTTAGGGTTAGGGTTAGGGTTAGGGTTGGTGTTAGGTTTAGGTTTAGGGTTAGGGTTAGGGTTAGGCTTAGGGTTGGTGTTAGGGTTAGGGTTAGGGTTAGGGTTAGTGTTAGGGTTAGGGTTAGGGTTAGGGTTAGGATTAGGGTTAGGGTTGGTGTTAGGGTTAGGGTTAGGGTTAGGGTTAGGGTTGGTGTTAGGGTTATGGTTAGGGTTAGGGTTAGGGTTAGGGTTCGTGTTAGGCATAGGGTTAGGGTTAGGGTTCGTGTTAGGCATAGGGTTAGGGTTAGGGTTAGGGTTAGGGTTAGGGTTGGTGTTAGGGTTAGGGTTAGGGTTAGGATTAGGGTTAGGGTTGGTGTTAGGGTTAGGGTTAGGGTTAGGGTTGGTGTTAGGGTTAGGTTTAGGGTTAGGGTTAGGGTTGGTGTTAGGGTTATGGTTAGGGTTAGGGTTAGGGTTCGTGTTAGGCATAGGGTTAGGGTTAGGGTTAGGGTTAGGGTTAGGGTTAGGGTTAGGGTTGGTGTTAGGGTTAGGGTTAGGGTTAGGGTTAGGGTTGGTGTTAGGGTTAGGGTTAGGGTTAGGATTAGGGTTAGGGTTGGTGTTAGGGTTAGGGTTAGGTTTAGGGTTAGGGTTGGTGTTAGTGTTATGGTTATGGTTAGGGTTAGGGTTAGGGTTAGGGTTAGGGTTAGGGTTAGGGTTGGTGTTAGGGTTAGGGTTAGGGTTAGGGTTAGGGTTGGTGTTAGGGTTAGGGTTAGGGTTAGGGTTCGTGTTAGGCATAGGGTTAGGGTTAGGGTTAGGGTTAGGGTTAGGGTTGGTGTTAGGGTTAGGGTTAGGGTTAGGGTTAGGGTTGGTGTTAGGGTTAGGGTTAGGGTTAGGCTTAGGTTTAGTGTTAGGGTTAGGGTTAGGGTTAGGGTTAGGTTACCCCGAGCACTACCCCTCGCCCTAGGCCTACGCCTAGCACTACCGCTGGTCCTACCACTACCCCTGGCCCTACAGCTCCCCCTACCCATAGGTCCACCCCCACCCCTACCCCTAGCCACAGCTCCCACTCCTGGCCCTAGGCCTACACCGAGGTTTACCTCGACACCCACCCCTTGCCCTATGCCTACCCCAGCACTACGCCTACCTTTTCCATTAGCCATCGCTCGGGCCCTAGACCAACGCCCATGGCTCCCTCTCGTCCGAGGCCTAG
>NW_027669310.1:337500-342500 GCF_964194185.1 Rhinolophus hipposideros
TTAGGGTGAGGGTTGGTGTTAGGGTTAGAGTTAGGGTTAGGGTTAGGGTTGGTGTTAGGGTTAGGGTTAGGGTTAGGGTTAGGGTTAGGGTTAGGGTTAGGGTTGGTGTTAGGATTAGGGTTAGGGTTAGGGTTAGGGTTAGGGTTGGTGTTAGGGTTAGGGTTAGGGTTAGGGTTAGGGTTGGTGTTAGGTATAGGGTTAGGATTAGGGTTAGGGTTAGGGTTGGTGTTAGGGTTAGGGTTAGGGTTAGGGTTAGTGTTAGGGTTAGGGTTAGGGTTAGGGTTAGGTTACCCCGAGCACTACCCCTCGCCCTAGGCCTACGCCTAGCACTACCTCTGGTCCTACCCCTACCCCTGTCCCTACAGCTCCCCCTACCCATAGGCCCACCCCCATCTCTACCCCTAGCCACAGCTCCCACTCCTGGTCCTAGGCCTACTCCGAGGTTTACCCCGACACCCACCCCTTGCCCTTTGCCTACCCCAGCGCTACGCCTACCGCTCCCACTAGCCCTACCTCGGGCCCTAGACCAACGCCCAGTGCTCACTCTAGTCCGAAGCCTAGCACTTGCCCGTCGCCAACCGGTACACCTTGCCCTACCTATAGCCAGAGCACTAACCCGTGTCCTACGAAATCACCCTGGACCGACCATTAGCCACACCCTAATCAGCCCTACATCCTTTTGGAGTCCTAGGACTACCCGGAGCCATTTCGTGACACCTACCCCTAGTCCTCGGCCAACCACTACCACTACCACTAATCCTAGGCTTAACATGAGCCCTAACCCTAACACTGCCCGTGGGCCTCTGCCAAACACTAGCCCTTCAACTAACCCTACCCCGAGCACTACCCCTCGCCCTAGGCCTACGCCTAGCACTACCTCTGGTCCTACCACTACCCCTGGCCCTACAGCTCCCCCTAACCATAGGCCCATCCCCAACCCTACCACTAGCCACAGCTCCCACTCCTGGCCCTAGGCCTACTCCGAGGTTTACCTCGACACCTACCCCTTGCCATATGCCTACCCCAGCGCTACGCCTACCGCTCTCAATAGCCCTAGCTCGGGCCCTACACCAACGCCCATGGCTCCTTCTAGTCCGAGGCCTAGAACTTGCCCGTCGCTGACCAGTACACCTTGCCCTTGTTAGGGTTAGGGTTAGGGTTAGGGTTAAGGTTAGGGTTAGGATTAGGGTTTAGGGTTAGGGTTAGGTTTAGGGTGGGTGTTAGGGTTAGGGTTAGGGTTAGGGTTAGGGTTGGTGTTAGGTTTAGGTTTAGGGTTAGGGTTAGGGTTGGTGTTAGGGTTAGGGTTAGGGTTAGGGTTAGTGTTAGGGTTAGGGTTAGGGTTAGGTTTAGGATTAGGGTTAGGGTTGGTGTTAGGGTTAGGGTTAGGGTTAGTGTTAGGGTTAGGGTTAGGGTTGGTGTTAGGGTTAGGGTTAGGGTTAGGGTTAGGATTAGGGTTAGGGTTGGTGTTAGGGTTAGGGTTAGGTTTAGGGTTAGGGTTGGTGTTAGGGTTATGGTTAGGGTTAGGGTTAGGGTTAGGGTTAGGGTTAGGGTTGGTGTTAGGTATAGGGTTAGGGTTAGGGTTAGGGTTAGGGTTAGGGTTGTTGTTAGGGTTAGGGTTAGGGTTAGGGTTAGTGTTAGGGTTAGGGTTAGGGTTAGGGTTAGGTTACCCCGAGCACTACCCCTCGCCTTAGGGTTAGGGTTAGGGTTAGGGTTAGGGTTAGGGTTGGTGTTAGGGTTAGGGTTAGGGTTAGGGTTGGTGTTAGGGTTAGTGTTTGGGTTAGGGTTAGGGTTGGTGTTAGGTTTAGGGTTAGGGTTAGGGTTAGGGTTAGGGTTGGTTAGGGTTAGGGTTAGGGTTAGGGTTCGTGTTAGGCATAGGGTTAGGGTTAGGGTTAGGGTTAGTGTTGGTGTTAGGGTTAAGGTTAGGGTTAGGGTTAGGGTTGGTGTTAGGGTTAGGGTTAGGGTTAGGATTAGGGTTAGGGTTGGTGTTAGGGTTAGGGTTAGGTTTAGGTTTAGGGTTGGTGTTAGGGTTAGGGTTAGGGTTAGGGTTAGGGTTGGTGTTAGGGTTAGGGTTAGGGTTAGGGTTGGTGTTAGGTATAAAGTTAGGGTTAGGGTTAGGGTTAGGGTGAGGGTTGGTGTTAGGGTTAGAGTTAGGGTTAGGGTTAGGGTTGGTGTGAGGGTTAGGGTTAGGGTTAGGGTTAGGGTTAGGGTTGGTGTTAGGATTAGGGTTAGGGTTAGGGTTAGGGTTAGGGTTGGTGTTAGGGTTAGGGTTAGGGTTAGGGTTAGGGTTGGTGTTAGGTATAGGGTTAGGATTAGGGTTAGGGTTAGGGTTGGTGTTAGGGTTAGGGTTAGGGTTAGGGTTAGTGTTAGGGTTAGGGTTAGGGTTAGGGTTAGGTTACCCCGAGCACTACCCCTCGCCCTAGGCCTACGCCTAGCACTACCTCTGGTCCTACCCCTACCCCTGTCCCTACAGCTCCCCCTACCCATAGGCCCACCCCCATCTCTACCCCTAGCCACAGCTCCCACTCCTGGTCCTAGGCCTACTCCGAGGTTTACCCCGACACCCACCCCTTGCCCTTTGCCTACCCCAGCGCTACGCCTACCGCTCCCACTAGCCCTACCTCGGGCCCTAGACCAACGCCCAGTGCTCACTCTAGTCCGAAGCCTAGCACTTGCCCGTCGCCAACCGGTACACCTTGCCCTACCTATAGCCAGAGCACTAACCCGTGTCCTACGAAATCACCCTGGACCGACCATTAGCCACACCCTAATCAGCCCTACATCCTTTCGGAGTCCTAGGACTACCCGGAGCCATTTCGTGACACCTACCCCTAGTCCTCGGCCAACCACTACCACTACCACTAATCCTAGGCTTAACATGAGCCCTAACCCTAACACTGCCCGTGGGCCTCTGCCAAACACTAGCCCTTCAACTAACCCTACCCCGAGCACTACCCCTCGCCCTAGGCCTACGCCTAGCACTACCTCTGGTCCTACCCCTACCCCTGGCCCTACAGCTCCCCCTACCCATAGGCCCACCCCCAACCTTACCACTAGCCACAGCTCCCACTCCTGGCCCTAGGCCTACTCCGAGGTTTACCTCGACACCTACCCCTTGCCATATGCCTACCCCAGCGCTACGCCTACCGCTCTCACTAGCCCTAGCTCGGGCCCTACACCAACGCCCATGGCTCCTTCTAGTCCGAGGCCTAGAACTTGCCCGTCGCTGACCAGTACACCTTGCCCTTGTTAGGGTTAGGGTTAGGGTTAGGGTTAAGGTTAGGGTTAGGATTAGGGTTTAGGGTTAGGGTTAGGTTTAGGGTGGGTGTTAGGGTTAGTGTTAGGGTTAGGGTTAGGGTTGGTGTTAGGTTTAGGTTTAGGGTTAGGGTTAGGGTTACGGTTAGGGTTAGGGTTAGGGTTAGGGTTAGGGTTACGGTTAGGGTTGGTGTTAGGTATAGGGTTAGGGTTAGGGTTAGGGTTAGGGTTAGGGTTGGTGTTAGGGTTAGGGCTGGATTAGGGTTAGTGTTAGGGTTAGGGTTAGGGTTAGGGTTAGGATTAGGGTTAGGGTTGGAGTTAGGGTTAGGGTTAGGTTTAGGGTTAGGGTTCGTGTTAGGCATAGGGTTAGGGTTAGGGTTAGGGTTAGGGTTAGGGTTGGTGTTAGGGTTAGGGTTAGGGTTAGGGTTAGGATTGGTGTTAGGGTTAGGGTTAGGGTTAAGATTAGGGTTAGGGTTGGTGTTAGGGTTAGGGTTAGGGTTAGGGTTGGTGTTAGGGTTAGGGGTAGGGTTAGGGTTAGGGTTAGGGTTAGGGTTAGGATTAGGGTTAGGATTTGTGTTAGGGTTAGGGTTAGGGTTAGGGTTAGGGTTGGTGTTAGGTTTAGGTTTAGGGTTAGGGTTAGGGTTAGGCTTAGGGATGGTGTTAGGGTTAGGGTTAGGGTTAGGGTTAGTGTTAGGGTTAGGGTTAGGGTTAGGGTTAGGATTAGGGTTAGGGTTGGTGTTAGGGTTAGGGTTAGGGTTAGGGTTAGGGTTGGTGTTAGGGTTATGGTTAGGGTTAGGGTTAGGGTTAGGGTTCGTGTTAGGCATAGGGTTAGGGTTAGGGTTCGTGTTAGGCATAGGGTTAGGGTTAGGGTTAGGGTTAGGGTTAGGGTTAGGGTTAGGATTAGGGTTAGGGTTGGTGTTAGGGTTAGGGTTAGGGTTAGGGTTGGTGTTAGGGTTAGGTTTAGGGTTAGGGTTAGGGTTGGTGTTAGGGTTATGGTTAGGGTTAGGGTTAGGGTTCGTGTTAGGCATAGGGTTAGGGTTAGGGTTAGGGTTAGGGTTAGGGTTAGGGTTAGGGTTGGTGTTAGGGTTAGGGTTAGGGTTAGGGTTAGGGTTGGTGTTAGGGTTAGGGTTAGGGTTAGGATTAGGGTTAGGGTTGGTGTTAGGGTTAGGGTTAGGTTTAGGGTTAGGGTTGGTGTTAGTGTTATGGTTATGGTTAGGGTTAGGGTTAGGGTTAGGGTTAGGGTTAGGGTTAGGGTTGGTGTTAGGGTTAGGGTTAGGGTTAGGGTTAGGGTTGGTGTTAGGGTTAGGGTTAGGGTTAGGGTTCGTGTTAGGCATAGGGTTAGGGTTAGGGTTAGGGTTAGGGTTAGGGTTGGTGTTAGGGTTAGGGTTAGGGTTAGGGTTAGGGTTGGTGTTAGGGTTAGGGTTAGGGTTAGGCTTAGGTTTAGTGTTAGGGTTAGGGTTAGGGTTAGGGTTAGGTTACCCCGAGCACTACCCCTCGCCCTAGGCCTACGCCTAGCACTACCGCTGGTCCTACCACTACCCCTGGCCCTACAGCTCCCCCTACCCATAGGTCCACCCCCACCCCTACCCCTAGCCACAGCTCCCACTCCTGGCCCTAGGCCTACACCGAGGTTTACCTCGACACCCACCCCTTGCCCTATGCCTACCCCAGCACTACGCCTACCTTTTCCATTAGCCATCGCTCGGGCCCTAGACCAACGCCCATGGCTCCCTCTCGTCCGAGGCCTA
>NW_027669310.1:347500-365000 GCF_964194185.1 Rhinolophus hipposideros
GGGTTAGGGTTAGGTTTAGGGTGGGTGTTAGGGTTAGGGTTAGGGTTAGGGTTAGGGTTGGTGTTAGGTTTAGGTTTAGGGTTAGGGTTAGGGTTACGGTTAGGGTTAGGGTTAGGGTTAGGGTTAGGGTTACGGTTAGGGTTGGTGTTAGGTATAGGGTTAGGGTTAGGGTTAGGGTTAGGGTTAGGGTTGGTGTTAGGGTTAGGGCTGGGTTAGGGTTAGTGTTAGGGTTAGGGTTAGGGTTAGGGTTAGGATTAGGGTTAGGGTTGGTGTTAGGGTTAGGGTTAGGTTTAGGGTTAGGGTTCGTGTTAGGCATAGGGTTAGGGTTAGGGTTAGGGTTAGGGTTAGGGTTGGTGTTAGGGTTAGGGTTAGGGTTAGGGTTAGGATTGGTGTTAGGGTTAGGGTTAGGGTTAAGATTAGGGTTAGGGTTGGTGTTAGGGTTAGGGTTAGGGTTAGGGTTGGTGTTAGGGTTAGGGGTAGGGTTAGGGTTAGGGTTAGGGTTAGGGTTAGGATTAGGGTTAGGATTTGTGTTAGGGTTAGGGTTAGGGTTAGGGTTAGGGTTGGTGTTAGGTTTAGGTTTAGGGTTAGGGTTAGGGTTAGGCTTAGGGTTGGTGTTAGGGTTAGGGTTAGGGTTAGGGTTAGTGTTAGGGTTAGGGTTAGGGTTAGGGTTAGGATTAGGGTTAGGGTTGGTGTTAGGGTTAGGGTTAGGGTTAGGGTTAGGGTTGGTGTTAGGGTTATGGTTAGGGTTAGGGTTAGGGTTAGGGTTCGTGTTAGGCATAGGGTTAGGGTTAGGGTTCGTGTTAGGCATAGGGTTAGGGTTAGGGTTAGGGTTAGGGTTAGGGTTGGTGTTAGGGTTAGGGTTAGGGTTAGGATTAGGGTTAGGGTTGGTGTTAGGGTTAGGGTTAGGGTTAGGGTTGGTGTTAGGGTTAGGTTTAGGGTTAGGGTTAGGGTTGGTGTTAGGGTTATGGTTAGGGTTAGGGTTAGGGTTCGTGTTAGGCATAGGGTTAGGGTTAGGGTTAGGGTTAGGGTTAGGGTTAGGGTTAGGGTTGGTGTTAGGGTTAGGGTTAGGGTTAGGGTTAGGGTTGGTGTTAGGGTTAGGGTTAGGGTTAGGATTAGGGTTAGGGTTGGTGTTAGGGTTAGGGTTAGGTTTAGGGTTAGGGTTGGTGTTAGTGTTATGGTTATGGTTAGGGTTAGGGTTAGGGTTAGGGTTAGGGTTAGGGTTAGGGTTGGTGTTAGGGTTAGGGTTAGGGTTAGGGTTAGGGTTGGTGTTAGGGTTAGGGTTAGGGTTAGGGTTCGTGTTAGGCATAGGGTTAGGGTTAGGGTTAGGGTTAGGGTTAGGGTTGGTGTTAGGGTTAGGGTTAGGGTTAGGGTTAGGGTTGGTGTTAGGGTTAGGGTTAGGGTTAGGCTTAGGTTTAGTGTTAGGGTTAGGGTTAGGGTTAGGGTTAGGTTACCCCGAGCACTACCCCTCGCCCTAGGCCTACGCCTAGCACTACCGCTGGTCCTACCACTACCCCTGGCCCTACAGCTCCCCCTACCCATAGGTCCACCCCCACCCCTACCCCTAGCCACAGCTCCCACTCCTGGCCCTAGGCCTACACCGAGGTTTACCTCGACACCCACCCCTTGCCCTATGCCTACCCCAGCACTACGCCTACCTTTTCCATTAGCCATCGCTCGGGCCCTAGACCAACGCCCATGGCTCCCTCTCGTCCGAGGCCTAGAACTTGCCCGTCGCTGACCAGTACACCTTGCCCTTGTTAGGGTTAGGGTTAGGTTTAGGGTTAGGGTTAGGGTTTAGGGTTAGGGTTAGGGTTGGTGTTAGTTATAGGGTTAGGGTTAGGGTTAGGGTTAGGGTTAGGGTTAGGGTTAGGGTTGGTGTTAGGGTTAGGGTTAGGGTTAGGGTTGGTGTTAGGTATAGGGTTAGGGTTAGGGTTAGTGTTGGTGATAGGGTTAGGGTTAGGGTTAGGGTTAGGGTTAGGTTACCCCGAGCACTACGCCTCGCCCTAGGCCTACGCCTAGCACTACCTCTGGTCCTACCCCTACCCCTGTCCCTACAGATCCCCCTACCCATAGGCCCACCCCCATCCCTACCCCTAGCCACAGCTCCCACTCCTGGTCCTAGGCCTACTCCGAGGTTTACCCCGACACCCACCCCTTGCCCTTTGCCTACCCCAGCGCTACGCCTACCGCTCCCACTAGCCGTACCTCGGGCCCTAGACCAACGCCCAGTGCTCACTCTAGTCCGAAGCCTAGCACTTGCCCGTCGCCAACCGGTACACCTTGCCCTACCGATAGCCAGAGCACTAACCCGTGTCCTACGAATCACCCAGGACCCACCATTAGCCACACCCTAATCCACCCCTACATCCGTTCTGAGTCCTAGGACTACCCGGAGCCATTTCGTGACACCTACCCCTAGTCCTCGCCCAACCTTTACCACTACCACTAGTCCTAGGCTTAACATGAGCCCTAACCCTAACACTGCCCGTGGGCCTCTGCCAAACACTAGCCCTTCAACTAACCCTACCCCGAGCACTACCCCTCGCCCTAGGCCTACGCCTAGCACTACCTCTGGTCCTACCACTACCCCTGGCCCTAAAGCTCCCCCTACCCATAGGCCCACCCCCAACACTACCACTAGTCACAGCTCCCACTCCTGGCCCTAGGCCTACTCCGAGGTTTACCTCGACACCCACCACTTGCCATATGCCTACCCCAGCGCTACGCCTACCGCTCTCACTAGCCCTAGCTCGGGCCCTAGACCAACGCACATGGCTCCTTCTAGTCCGAGGCCTAGAACTTGCCCGTCGCTGACCACTACACCTTGCCCTTGTTAGGGTTAGGGTTAGGGTTAGGATTAGGGTTAGGGTTAGGATTAAGGGTTTAGGGTTAGGGTTAGGGTTAGGGTTGGTGTTAAGGTTAGGGTTAGGGTTAGGGTTGGTGTTAGGTTTAGGGTTAGGGTTAGGGTTGGTGTTAGGGTTAGGGTTAGGGTTAGGGTTGGTGTTAGGTATAGGGTTAGGATTAGGGTTAGGGTTAGGGTAAGGGTTGGGGTTAGGGTTAGGGTTAGGGTTAGGGTTAGTGTTAGTGTTAGGGTTAGGGTTAGGGTTAGGATTAGGGTTTAGGGTTAGGGTTAGGGTTAGGTTTGGTGTTATGGTTAGAGTTAGGGTTAGGGTTAGGGTTGGTGTTAGGTTTAGGGTTAGGGTTAGGGTTAGGGTTAGGGTTGGTGTTAGGGTTAGGGTTAGGGTTAGGGTTAGGGTTAGGGTTAGGATTAGGGTTAGGGTTGGTGTTACGTTTAGGGTTAGGTTTAGGGTTAGTGTTAGGGTTGGTGTTAGGGTTAGGGTTAGGGTTAGGGTTAGGGTTGGTGTTAGGTATAGGGTTAGGGTTAGGGTTAGGGTTAGGGTTAGGGTTAGTGTTAGGGTTAGGGTAGGGTTAGGGTTAGGATTAGGGTTAGGGTTGGTGTTAGGGTTAGGGTTAGGGTTAGGGTTAGTGTTGGTGTTAGGCATAGGGTTAGGGTTAGGGTTAGGGTTAGGGTTAGGGTTAGGGTTGGTGTTAGGGTTAGCGTTAGGGTTAGGGTTAGGGTTGGTGTTAGGGTTAGGGTTAGGGTTAGAGTTAGGGTTAGGGTTAGGGTTAGGGTTGGTGTTAGGGTTAGGGTTAGGGTTAGGGTTAGGGTTGGTGTTAGGGTTAGGGTTAGGGTTAGTGTTAGGGTTAGGGTTAGGGTTGGTGTTAGGTATAGGGTTAGGGTTATGTTTAGGGTTAGGGTTAGGGTTGGTGTTAGGGTTAGGGTTAGGGTTAGGGTTAGTGTTAGGGTTAGGGTTAGGGTTAGGGTTAGGATTAGGGTTAGGGTTGGTGTTAGGGTTAGGGTTAGGGTTAGGGTTAGTGTTGGTGTTAGGCATAGGGTTAGGGTTAGGGTTAGGGTTAGGGTTGGTGTTAGGGTTAGGGTTAGGGTTAGGGTTAGGGTTGGTGTTAGGATTAGGGTTAGGGTTATTGTTAGGGTTAGGGTTAGGGTTAGGGTTGGTGTTAGGGTTAGGGTTAGGGTTAGGGTTAGGGTTGGTGTTAGGGTTAGGGTTAGGGTTAGGGTTCGTGTTAGGCATAGGGTTAGGGTTAGGGTTAGGGTTAGGGTTAGGGTTAGGGTTGGTGTTAGGGTTAGGGTTAGGGTTAGGGTTAGTGTTGGTGTTAGGGTTAGGGTTAGGGTTAGGATTAGGGTTAGGGTTGGTGTTAGGGTTAGGGTTAGGTTTAGGTTTAGGGTTGGTGTTAGGGTTAGGGTTAGGGTTAGGGTTAGGGTTAGGGTTGGTGTTAGGGTTAGGGTTAGGGTTAGGGTTAGGGTTGGTGTTAGGTATAGGGTTAGGGTTAGGGTTAGGTTTAGGGTGAGGGTTGGTGTTAGGGTTAGAGTTAGGGTTAGGCTTAGGGTTGGTGTTAGGTATAGGGTTAGGGTTAGGGTTAGGGTTAGCGTTAGGGTTGGTGTTAGGGTTAGGGTTATGGTTAGTGTTAGGGTTAGGGTTAGGGTTAGGGTTAGGTTACCCCGAGCACTACCCCTCGCCCTAGGCCTACGCCTAGCACTACCCCTGGTCCTACCACTACCCCTGGCCCTACAGCTCCCCCTACCCATAGGTCCACCCCCACCCCTACCCCTAGCCACAGATCCCACTCCTGGCCCTAGGCCTACACCGAGGTTTACCTCGACACCCACCCCTTGGCCTATGCCTACCCCAGCGCTACGCCTACCGTTTCCACTAGCCATAGCTCGGGCCCTAGACCAACGCCCATGGCTCCCTCTCGTCCGAGGCCTAGAACTTGCCCGTCGCTGACCAGTACACCTTGCCCTTGTAAGGGTTAGGGTTAGGGTTAGGGTTAGGGTTAGGGTTTAGGGTTAGGGTTAGGGTTGGTGTTAGGGTTAGGGTTAGGGTTAGGGTTAGGGTTGGTGTTAGGTATAGAGTTAGGGTTAGGGTTAGTGTTGGTGATAGGGTTAGGGTTAGGGTTAGGGTTAGGGTTGGTGTTAGGTGTAGGGTTATGGTTAGGGTTAGGGTTAGGGTTAGGGTTGGTGTTAGGGTTAGGGTTAGGGTAAGGGTTAGGGTTAGGGTTGGTGTTAGGTATAGGGTTAGGTTTAGCATTAGTGTTAGGGTTAGGGTTGGTGTTAGGGTTAGGGTTTGGGTTAGGGTTAGTAATAGGGTTAGTGTTAGTGTTAGGTTACCCCGAGCACTACCCCTCGCCCTAGGCCTACGCCTAGCACTACCTCTGGTCCCACCCCTATCCCTGTCCCTACAGCTCCCCCTACCCATAGGCCCACCCCCATCCCTACCCCTAGCCACAGCTCCCACTCCTGGTCCTAGGCCTACTCCGAGGTTTACCCCGACACCCACCCCTTGCCCTTTGCCTACCCCAGCGCTACGCCTACTGCTCCCACTAGCCCTACCTCGGGCCCTAGACCAACGCCCAGTGCTCACTCTAGTCCGAGCCTAGCACTTGCCCGTCGCCAACCGGTACACCTTGCCCTATCGATAGCCAGAGCACTAACCCGTGTCCTACGAAATCCCCCTGGACCCACCATTAGCCACACCCTAATCCAGCCTTACATCCTTTCGGAGTCCTAGGACTACCCGGAACCCTCTTGTGACAGTTACGCCTAGCCCTCGGCCATCCCCTACCACTACCACTAGTCCTAGGCCTAAAATGAGCCCTAACCCTAACACTGCCCGTGGGCCTCTGCCAAACACTAGCCCTTCAACTAACCCTACCCCGAGCACTACTTCTCTCCCTAGGCCTACGCCTAGCACTACCTCTGGTCCTACCACTACCCCTGGCCCTACAGCTCCCCCTACCCATAGGCCCACCCCCAACCCTACCACTAGCCACAGCTCCCACTCCTGGCCCTAGGCCTACTCCGAGGTTTACCTCGACACCCACCCCTTGCCCTATGCCTACCCCAGCGCTACGCCTACCGCTCTCACTAGCCGTAGCTCGGGCCCTAGACCAACGCACATGGCTCCTTCTAGTCCGAGGCCTAGAACTTGCCCGTCGCTGACCACTACACCTTGCCCTTGTTAGGGTTAGGGTTAGGGTAGGGTTAGGTTTAGGGTTAGGCTTAGGATTAGGGTTTAGGGTTAGGGTTAGGGTTAGGGTTGGTGTTAGGGTTAGGGTTAGGGTTAGGGTTAGGGTTAGGGTTGGTGTTAGGTTTAGGTTTAGGGTTAAGGTTAGGGTTAGGGTTACGGTTAGGGTTTGTGTTAGGTTTAGGGTTAGGGTTAGGGTTAGGATTAGGTTTAGGGTTGGTGTTAGGTTTAGGGTTAGGGTTAGGGTTAGGGTTAGGGTTGGTGTTAGGTATAGGGTTAGGGTTAGGGTTAGGGTTAGGGTTAGGGTTAGGGTTGGTGTTAGGGTTAGGGTTAGGGTTAGGGTTAGTGTTAGGGTTAGGGTTAGGGTTAGGGTTAGGATTAGGGTTAGGGTTGGTGTTAGGGTTAGGGTTAGGGTTAGGGTTAGTGTTGGTGTTAGGCATAGGGTTAGGGTTAGAATTAGGGTTAGGGTTAGGGTTGGTGTTAGGGTTAGGGTTAGGGTTAGGGTTAGGGTTGGTGTTAGGGTTAGGGTTAGGGTTAGGGTTAGGGTTAGGGTTAGGGTTAGGGTTGGTGTTAGGTATAGGGTTAGGGTTAGGGTTAGGGTTAGGGTTGGTGTTAGGGTTAGGGTTAGGGTTAGGGTTAGGGTTAGGATTAGGGTTAGGGTTGGTGTTACGGTTAGGGTTAGGGTTAGGGTTAGTGTTGGTGTTAGGCATAGGGTTAGGGTTAGAATTAGGGTTAGGGTTAGGGTTGGTGTTAGGGTTAGGGTTAGGGTTAGGGTTAGGGTTGGTGTTAGGGTTAGGGTTAGGTTTAGAGTTAGGGTTAGGGTTAGGGTTAGGGTTGGTGTTAGGTATAGGGTTAGGGTTAGGGTTAGGGTGAGGGTTGGTGTTAGGGTTAGAGTTAGGGTTAGAGTTAGGGTTGGTGTTAGGTATAGGGTTAGGGTTAGGGTTAGGGTTAGGGTTAGTGTTAGGGTTAGGGTTAGGGTTAGGGTTAGGTTACCACGAGCACTACCCCTCGCCCTAGGCCTACGCCTAAAACTACCCCTGGTCCTACAACTACCCCTGGCCCTACAGCTCCCCCTACCCATAGGCCCACCCCCACCCCTACCCCTAGCCACAGCTCCCACTCCTGGCCCTAGGCCTACACCGAGGTTTACCTCGACACCCACCCCTTGCCCTATGCCTACCCCAGCGCTACACCTACCGTTTCCACTAGTCATAGCTCGGGCCCTAGACCAACGCCCATGGCTCCCTCTCGTCCGAGGCCTAGAACTTGCCCGTCGCTGACCAGTACACCTTGCCCTTGTTAGGGTTAGGGTTAGGGTTAGGGTTAGGGTTAGGGTTAGGATTAGGGTTTAGGGATAGGGTTAGGGTTAGGGTTGGTGTTAGGGTTAAGGTTAGGGTTAGGGTTAGGGTTGGTGTTAGGTTTAGGGTTAGGGTTAAGGTTAGGGTTAGCGTTAGGGTTGGTGTTAGGTTTAGGGTTAGGGTTAGGGTTAGGGTTAGGGTTGGTGTTAGGTATAGGGTTAGGGTTAGGGTTAGGGTTAGGGTTGGTGTTAGGGTTAGGGTTAAGGTTAGGGTTAGTGTTAGGGTTAGGGTTAGGGTTAGGATTAGGGTTAGGGTTGGTGTTAGGGTTAGGGTTAGGGTTAGGGTTAGTGTTGGTGTTAGGCATAGGGTTAGGGTTAGAATTAGGGTTAGGGTTAGGGTTGGTGTTAGGGTTAGGGTTAGGGTTAGGGTTAGGGTTGGTGTTAGGGTTAGGGTTAGGTTTAGAGTTAGGGTTAGGGTTAGGGTTAGGGTTGGTGTTAGGTATAGGGTTAGGGTTAGGGTTAGGGTTAGGGTGAGGGTTGGTGTTAGGGTTAGAGTTAGGGTTAGGGTTAGGGTTGGTGTTAGGTATAGGGTTAGGGTTAGGGTTAGGGTTAGGGTTAGGGTTGGTGTTAGGGTTAGGGTTAGGGTTAGGGTTAGTGTTAGGGTTAGGGTTAGGGTTAGTGTTAGGTTACCCCGAGCACTAACCCTCGCACTAGGCCTACGCCTAAAACTACCCCTGGTCCTACAACTACCCCTGGCCCTACAGCTCCCCCTACCCATAGGTCCACCCCCACCCCTTCCCCTAGCCACAGCTCCCACTCCTGGCCCTAGGCCTACACCGAGGTTTACCTCGACACCCACCCCTAGCCCTATGCCTACCCCAGCGCTACGCCTACCATTTCCACTAGCCATAGCTCGGGCCCTAGACCACCGCCCATGGCTCCCTCTCGTCCGAGGCCTAGAACTTGCCCGTCGCTGACCAGTACACCTTGCCCTTGTTAGGGTTAGGGTTAGGGTTAGGGTTATGGTTAGGGTTTAGGGTTAGGGTTAAAGTTGGTGTTAGGGTTAGGGTTAGGGTTAGGGTTAGGGTTGGTGTAAGGTATAGGGTTAGGGTTAGGGTTAGTGTTGGTGATAGGGTTAGGGTCAGGGTTAGGGTTAGGGTTGGTTTTAGGTATAGGGTTATGGTTAGGGTTAGGGTTAGGGTTAGGGTTGGTGTTAGGGTTAGGGTTAGGGTTAGGGTTAGGGTTAGGGTTGGTGTTAGGTATAGGGTTAGGGTTAGCATTAGGGTTAGGGTTAGGGTTGGTGTTAGGCTTAGGGTTTGGGTTAGGGTTAGTAATAGGGTTAGGGTTAGTGATAGGTTACCCCGAGCACTACCCCTCGCCCTAGGCCTACGCCTAGCACTACCTCTGGTCCCACCCCTACCCTTGTCCCTACGGCTCCCCCTACCCATAGGCCCACCCCCATCCCTACCCCTAGCCACAGCTCCCACTCCTGGTCCTAGGCCTACTCCGAGGTTTACCCCGACACCCACACCTTGCCCTTTGCCTACACCAGCGCTACGCCTACTGCTCCCACTAGCCCTACCTCGGGCCCCAGACCAACGCCCAGTGCTCACTCTAGTCCGAGCCTAGCACTTCCCCGTCGCCAACCGGTACACCTTGCCCTACCGATAGCCAGAGCACTAACCGTGTCCTACGAAATCCCCCTGGACCCACCATTAGCCACACCCTAATCCAGCCCTACATCCTTTCGGAGTCCTAGGACTACCCGGAGCCCTCTTGTGACAGTTACGCCTAGCCCTCGGCCATCCCCTACCACTACCACTAGTCCTAGGCCTAAAATGAGCCCTAACCCTAACACTGCCCGTGGGCCTCTGCCAAACACTAGCCCTTCAACTAACCCTACCCCGAGCACTACTTCTCGCCCTAGGCCTAGGCCTAGCACTACCTCTGGTCCTACCACTACCCCTGGCCCTACAGCTCCCCCTACACATAGGCCCACCCCCAACCCTACCACTAGCCACAGCTCCCACTCCTGGCCCTAGGCCTACTCCGAGGTTTACCTCGACACCCACCCCTTACCCTATGCCTACCCCAGCGCTACGCCTACCGATCTCACTAGCCCTAGCTCGGGCCCTAGACCAACGCACATGGCTCCTTCTAGTCCGAGGCCTAGAACTTGCCCGTCGCTGACCTCTACACCTTGCCATTGTTCGGGTTAGGGTTAGGTTTAGGGTTAGGGTTAGGGTTAGGGTTAGGGTTAGGGTTAGGGTTTAGGGTTAGGATTAGGGTTAGGGTTGGTGTTAGGGTTAGGGTTAGGGTTAGGGTTAGGGTTGGTGTTAGGTTTAGGGTTAGGGTTAGGGTTAGGGTTAGGGTTACGGTTAGGGTTGGTGTTAGGTTTAGCGTTAGGGTTAGGGTTAGGTTTAGGGTTAGGGTTGGTGTTAGGTTTAGGGTTAGGGTTAGGGTTGGTGTTAGGGTTAGGGTTAGGGTTAGGGTTGGTGTTAGGTATAGGGTTAGGGTTAGGGTTAGGGTTAGGGTTACGGTTGGGGTTAGGGTTAGGGTTAGGGTTAGGGTTAGTGTTAGGGTTAGGGATAGGGTTAGGGTTAGGATTAGGGTTAGGGTTGGTGTTAGGGTTAGGGTTAGTGTTAGGGTTAGTTTTGGTGTTAGGGTTAGGGTTAGGGTTAGGGTTAGGTTACCCCGAGCACTACCCCTCGCCCTAGGCCTACGCCTAGCACTACCTCTGGTCCTACCCCTACCCCTGTCCCTACAGCTCCCCCTACCCATAGGCCCACCCCCATCCCTACCCCTAGCCACAGCTCCCACTCCTGGTCCTAGGCCTGCTCCGAGGTTTACCCCGACACCCACCCCTTGCCCTTTGCCTACCCCAGCGCTACGCCTACCGCTCCCACTAGCCCTACCTCGGGCCCTAGACCAACGCCCAGTGCTCACTCTAGTCCGAAGCCTAGCACTTGCCCGTCGCCAACCGGTACACCTTGCCCTACCGATAGCCAGAGCACTAACCCGTGTCCTACGAAATCACCCTGGACCCACCATTAGCCACACCCTAATCCAGCCCTACATCCGTTCGGAGTCCTAGGACTACCCGGAGCCATTTCGTGACACCTACCCCTAGTCCTCGGCCAACCCCTACCACTACCACTAGTCCTAGGCTTAACATGAGCCCTAACCCTAACACTGCCCGTGGGCCTCTGCCAAACACTAGCCCTTCAACTAACCCTACCCCGAGCACTACCCCTCGCCCTAGGCCTACGCCTAGCACTACCTCTGGTCCTACCACTACCCCTGGCCCTACAGCTCCCCTACCCATAGGCCCACCCCCAACCCTACCACTAGGCACAGCTCCCACTCCTGGCCCTAGGCCTATTCCGAGTTTTACCTTTACACCCACCCCTTGCCCTATGCCTACCCCAGGGCTACGCCTACCGCTCTCACTAGCCCTAGCTCGGGCCCTAGACCAACGCCCATGGCTCCTTCTAGTCCGAGGCCTAGAACTTACCCGTCGCTGACCAGTACACCTTGCCCTTGTTAGGGTTAGGGTTAGGGTTAGGGTTAGGGTTAGGGTTAGGGTTAGGATTAGGGTTTAGGGTTAGGTTAGGGTTAGGGTTGGTGTTAGGGTTAGGGTTAGGGTTAAGGTTAGGGTTAGGGTTAGGGTTAGGGTTGGTGTTAGGTTTAGGGTTAGGGTTAGGGTTACGGTTAGGGTTGGTGTTAGGGTTAGGGTTAGGGTTAGGGTTAGGATTAGGGTTAGGTTTGGTGTTAGGGTTAGGGTTAGGGTTAGGGTTGGAGTTAGGGTTAGGGTTAGGGTTAGGTTTAGGGTTGGTGTTAGGTATAGGGTTAGGGTTAGGGTTAGGTTTAGGGTTGGTGTTAGGGTTAGGGTTAGGGTTAGGGTTAGTGTTCGGGTTAGGGTTAGGGTTAGGATTAGGGTTAGGGTTGGTGTTAGGATTAGGGTTAGGTTTAGGGTTAGGGTTCGTGTTAGGCATAGGGTTAGGGTTAGGGTTAGGGTTAGGGTTAGGGTTGGTGTTAGGGTTAGGGTTAGGGTTAGGGTTAGGGTTAGGGTTGGTGTTAGGGTTAGGGTTAGGGTTAGGATAAGGGTTAGGGTTGGTGTTAGGGTTAGGGTTAGGGTTAGGGTTGGTGTTAGGGTTAGGGTTAGGGTTAGGGTTAGGGTTAGGGTTAGGATTAGGGTTAGGGTTAGGGTTAGGGTTAGGATTAGGGTTAGGGTTGGTGTTAGGGTTAGGGTTAGGGTTAGGGTTAGTGTTGGTGTTAGGCATAGGGTTAGGGTTAGGGTTAGGGTTAGGGTTGGTGTTAGGGTTAGGGTTAGGGTTAGGGTTAGGGTTGGTGTTAGGATTAGGGTTAGGGTTATTGTTAGGGTTAGGGTTAGGGTTAGGGTTGGTGTTAGGGTTAGGGTTAGGGTTAGGGTTAGGGTTGGTGTTAGGGTTAGGGTTAGGGTTAGGGTTCGTGTTAGGCATAGGGTTAGGGTTAGGGTTAGGGTTAGGGTTAGGGTTAGGGTTGGTGTTAGGGTTAGGGTTAGGGTTAGGGTTAGTGTTGGTGTTAGGGTTAGGGTTAGGGTTAGGATTAGGGTTAGGGTTGGTGTTAGGGTTAGGGTTAGGTTTAGGTTTAGGGTTGGTGTTAGGGTTAGGGTTAGGGTTAGGGTTAGGGTTAGGGTTGGTGTTAGGGTTAGGGTTAGGGTTAGGGTTAGGGTTGGTGTTAGGTATAGGGTTAGGGTTAGGTTTAGGTTTAGGGTGAGGGTTGGTGTTAGGGTTAGAGTTAGGGTTAGGCTTAGGGTTGGTGTTAGGTATAGGGTTAGGGTTAGGGTTAGGGTTAGCGTTAGGGTTGGTGTTAGGGTTAGGGTTATGGTTAGTGTTAGGGTTAGGGTTAGGGTTAGGGTTAGGTTACCCCGAGCACTACCCCTCGCCCTAGGCCTACGCCTAGCACTACCCCTGGTCCTACCACTACCCCTGGCCCTACAGCTCCACCTACCCATAGGTCCACCCCCACCCCTACCCCTAGCCACAGATCCCACTCCTGGCCCTAGGCCTACACCGAGGTTTACCTCGACACCCACCCCTTGGCCTATGCCTACCCCAGCGCTACGCCTACCGTTTCCACTAGCCATAGCTCGGGCCCTAGACCAACGCCCATGGCTCCCTCTCGTCCGAGGCCTAGAACTTGCCCGTCGCTGACCAGTACACCTTGCCCTTGTAAGGGTTAGGGTTAGGGTTAGGGTTAGGGTTAGGGTTTAGGGTTAGGGTTAGGGTTGGTGTTAGGGTTAGGGTTAGGGTTAGGGTTAGGGTTGGTGTTAGGTATAGAGTTAGGGTTAGGGTTAGTGTTGGTGATAGGGTTAGGGTTAGGGTTAGGGTTAGGGTTGGTGTTAGGTGTAGGGTTATGGTTAGGGTTAGGGTTAGGGTTAGGGTTGGTGTTAGGGTTAGGGTTAGGGTAAGGGTTAGGGTTAGGGTTGGTGTTAGGTATAGGGTTAGGTTTAGCATTAGTGTTAGGGTTAGGGTTGGTGTTAGGGTTAGGGTTTGGGTTAGGGTTAGTAATAGGGTTAGTGTTAGTGTTAGGTTACCCCGAGCACTACCCCTCGCCCTAGGCCTACGCCTAGCACTACCTCTGGTCCCACCCCTACACCTGTCCCTACAGCTCCCCCTACCCATAGGCCCACCCCCATCCCTACCCCTAGCCACAGCTCCCACTCCTGGTCCTAGGCCTACTCCGAGGTTTACCCCGACACCCACCCCTTGCCCTTTGCCTACCCCAGCGCTACGCCTACTGCTCCCACTAGCCCTACCTCGGGCCCTAGACCAACGCCCAGTGCTCACTCTAGTCCGAGCCTAGCACTTGCCCGTCGCCAACCGGTATACCTTGCCCTATCGATAGCCAGAGCACTAACCCGTGTCCAACGAAATCCCCCTGGACCCACCATTAGCCACACCCTAATCCAGCCTTACATCCTTTCGGAGTCCTAGGACTACCCGGAACCCTCTTGTGACAGTTACGCCTAGCCCTCGGCCATCCCCTACCACTACCACTAGTCCTAGGCCTAAAATGAGCCCTAACCCTAACACTGCCCGTGGGCCTCTGCCAAACACTAGCCCTTCAACTAACCCTACCCCGAGCACTACTTCTCTCCCTAGGCCTACGCCTAGCACTACCTCTGGTCCTACCACTACCCCTGGCCCTACAGCTCCCCCTACCCATAGGCCCACCCCCAACCCTACCACTAGCCACAGCTCCCACTCCTGGCCCTAGGCCTACTCCGAGGTTTACCTCGACACCCACCCCTTGCCCTATGCCTACCCCAGCGCTACGCCTACCGCTCTCACTAGCCGTAGCTCGGGCCCTAGACCAACGCACATGGCTCCTTCTAGTCCGAGGCCTAGAACTTGCCCGTCGCTGACCACTACACCTTGCCCTTGTTAGGGTTAGGGTTAGGGTAGGGTTAGGTTTAGGGTTAGGCTTAGGATTAGGGTTTAGGGTTAGGGTTAGGGTTAGGGTTGGTGTTAGGGTTAGGGTTAGGGTTAGGGTTAGGGTTAGGGTTGGTGTTAGGTTTAGGTTTAGGGTTAAGGTTAGGGTTAGGGTTACGGTTAGGGTTGGTGTTAGGTTTAGGATTAGGGTTAGGGTTAGGATTAGGGTTAGGGTTGGTGTTAGGTTTAGGGTTAGGGTTAGGGTTAGGGTTAGGGTTGGTGTTAGGTATAGGGTTAGGGTTAGGGTTAGGGTTAGGGTTAGGGTTAGGGTTGGTGTTAGGGTTAGGGTTAGGGTTAGGGTTAGTGTTAGGGTTAGGGTTAGGGTTAGGGTTAGGATTAGGGTTAGGGTTGGTGTTAGGGTTAGGGTTAGGGTTAGGGTTAGTGTTGGTGTTAGGCATAGGGTTAGGGTTAGAATTAGGGTTAGGGTTAGGGTTGGTGTTAGGGTTAGGGTTAGGGTTAGGGTTAGGGTTGGTGTTAGGGTTAGGGTTAGGGTTAGGGTTAGGGTTAGGGTTAGGGTTAGGGTTGGTGTTAGGTATAGGGTTAGGGTTAGGGTTAGGGTTAGGGTTGGTGTTAGGGTTAGGGTTAGGGTTAGGGTTAGGGTTAGGATTAGGGTTAGGGTTGGTGTTACGGTTAGGGTTAGGGTTAGGGTTAGTGTTGGTGTTAGGCATAGGGTTAGGGTTAGAATTAGGGTTAGGGTTAGGGTTGGTGTTAGGGTTAGGGTTAGGGTTAGGGTTAGGGTTGGTGTTAGGGTTAGGGTTAGGTTTAGAGTTAGGGTTAGGGTTAGGGTTAGGGTTGGTGTTAGGTATAGGGTTAGGGTTAGGGTTAGGGTGAGGGTTGGTGTTAGGGTTAGAGTTAGGGTTAGAGTTAGGGTTGGTGTTAGGTATAGGGTTAGGGTTAGGGTTAGGGTTAGGGTTAGGGTTAGTGTTAGGGTTAGGGTTAGGGTTAGGGTTAGGTTACCACGAGCACTACCCCTCGCCCTAGGCCTACGCCTAAAACTACCCCTGGTCCTACAACTACCCCTGGCCCTACAGCTCCCCCTACCCATAGGCCCACCCCCACCCCTACCCCTAGCCACAGCTCCCACTCCTGGCCCTAGGCCTACACCGAGGTTTACCTCGACACCCACCCCTTGCCCTATGCCTACCCCAGCGCTACACCTACCGTTTCCACTAGTCATAGCTCGGGCCCTAGACCAACGCCCATGGCTCCCTCTCGTCCGAGGCCTAGAACTTGCCCGTCGCTGACCAGTACACCTTGCCCTTGTTAGGGTTAGGGTTAGGGTTAGGGTTAGGGTTAGGGTTAGGATTAGGGTTTAGGGATAGGGTTAGGGTTAGGGTTGGTGTTAGGGTTAAGGTTAGGGTTAGGGTTAGGGTTGGTGTTAGGTTTAGGGTTAGGGTTAAGGTTAGGGTTAGCGTTAGGGTTGGTGTTAGGTTTAGGGTTAGGGTTAGGGTTAGGGTTAGGGTTGGTGTTAGGTATAGGGTTAGGGTTAGGGTTAGGGTTAGGGTTGGTGTTAGGGTTAGGGTTAAGGTTAGGGTTAGTGTTAGGGTTAGGGTTAGGGTTAGGATTAGGGTTAGGGTTGGTGTTAGGGTTAGGGTTAGGGTTAGGGTTAGTGTTGGTGTTAGGCATAGGGTTAGGGTTAGAATTAGGGTTAGGGTTAGGGTTGGTGTTAGGGTTAGGGTTAGGGTTAGGGTTAGGGTTGGTGTTAGGGTTAGGGTTAGGTTTAGAGTTAGGGTTAGGGTTAGGGTTAGGGTTGGTGTTAGGTATAGGGTTAGGGTTAGGGTTAGGGTTAGGGTGAGGGTTGGTGTTAGGGTTAGAGTTAGGGTTAGGGTTAGGGTTGGTGTTAGGTATAGGGTTAGGGTTAGGGTTAGGGTTAGGGTTAGGGTTGGTGTTAGGGTTAGGGTTAGGGTTAGGGTTAGTGTTAGGGTTAGGGTTAGGGTTAGTGTTAGGTTACCCCGAGCACTAACCCTCGCACTAGGCCTACGCCTAAAACTACCCCTGGTCCTACAACTACCCCTGGCCCTACAGCTCCCCCTACCCATAGGTCCACCCCCACCCCTTCCCCTAGCCACAGCTCCCACTCCTGGCCCTAGGCCTACACCGAGGTTTACCTCGACACCCACCCCTAGCCCTATGCCTACCCCAGCGCTACGCCTACCATTTCCACTAGCCATAGCTCGGGCCCTAGACCACCGCCCATGGCTCCCTCTCGTCCGAGGCCTAGAACTTGCCCGTCGCTGACCAGTACACCTTGCCCTTGTTAGGGTTAGGGTTAGGGTTAGGGTTATGGTTAGGGTTTAGGGTTAGGGTTAAAGTTGGTGTTAGGGTTAGGGTTAGGGTTAGGGTTAGGGTTGGTGTAAGGTATAGGGTTAGGGTTAGGGTTAGTGTTGGTGATAGGGTTAGGGTCAGGGTTAGGGTTAGGGTTGGTTTTAGGTATAGGGTTATGGTTAGGGTTAGGGTTAGGGTTAGGGTTGGTGTTAGGGTTAGGGTTAGGGTTAGGGTTAGGGTTAGGGTTGGTGTTAGGTATAGGGTTAGGGTTAGCATTAGGGTTAGGGTTAGGGTTGGTGTTAGGCTTAGGGTTTGGGTTAGGGTTAGTAATAGGGTTAGGGTTAGTGATAGGTTACCCCGAGCACTACCCCTCGCCCTAGGCCTACGCCTAGCACTACCTCTGGTCCCACCCCTACCCTTGTCCCTACGGCTCCCCCTACCCATAGGCCCACCCCCATCCCTACCCCTAGCCACAGCTCCCACTCCTGGTCCTAGGCCTACTCCGAGGTTTACCCCGACACCCACACCTTGCCCTTTGCCTACACCAGCGCTACGCCTACTGCTCCCACTAGCCCTACCTCGGGCCCCAGACCAACGCCCAGTGCTCACTCTAGTCCGAGCCTAGCACTTCCCCGTCGCCAACCGGTACACCTTGCCCTACCGATAGCCAGAGCACTAACCGTGTCCTACGAAATCCCCCTGGACCCACCATTAGCCACACCCTAATCCAGCCCTACATCCTTTCGGAGTCCTAGGACTACCCGGAGCCCTCTTGTGACAGTTACGCCTAGCCCTCGGCCATCCCCTACCACTACCACTAGTCCTAGGCCTAAAATGAGCCCTAACCCTAACACTGCCCGTGGGCCTCTGCCAAACACTAGCCCTTCAACTAACCCTACCCCGAGCACTACTTCTCGCCCTAGGCCTAGGCCTAGCACTACCTCTGGTCCTACCACTACCCCTGGCCCTACAGCTCCCCCTACACATAGGCCCACCCCCAACCCTACCACTAGCCACAGCTCCCACTCCTGGCCCTAGGCCTACTCCGAGGTTTACCTCGACACCCACCCCTTACCCTATGCCTACCCCAGCGCTACGCCTACCGATCTCACTAGCCCTAGCTCGGGCCCTAGACCAACGCACATGGCTCCTTCTAGTCCGAGGCCTAGAACTTGCCCGTCGCTGACCTCTACACCTTGCCATTGTTCGGGTTAGGGTTAGGTTTAGGGTTAGGGTTAGGGTTAGGGTTAGGGTTAGGGTTAGGGTTTAGGGTTAGGATTAGGGTTAGGGTTGGTGTTAGGGTTAGGGTTAGGGTTAGGGTTAGGGTTGGTGTTAGGTTTAGGGTTAGGGTTAGGGTTAGGGTTAGGGTTACGGTTAGGGTTGGTGTTAGGTTTAGCGTTAGGGTTAGGGTTAGGTTT
>NW_027669310.1:367500-375016 GCF_964194185.1 Rhinolophus hipposideros
TAGGGTTAGGGTTAGGGTTGGTGTTAGGGTTAGTGTTTGGGTTAGGGTTAGGGTTGGTGTTAGGTTTAGGGTTAGGGTTTGGGTTAGGGTTAGGGTTGGTGTTAGGGTTAGTGTTAGGGTTAGGGTTCGTCTTAGGCATAGGGTTAGGGTTAGGGTTAGGGTTAGGGTTGGTGTGAGGGTTAGGGTTAGGGTTAGGGTTAGAGTTGGTGTTAGGATTAGGGTTAGGGTTAGGATTAAGGTTAGGGTTGGTGTTAGTGTTAGGGTTAGGTTTAGGTTTAGGGTTGGTGTTAGGTATAAGGTTAGGGTTAGGGTTAGGGTTAGGGTTGGTGTTAGGGTTAGGGTTAGGTTTAGGGTTAGGGTTGGTGTTAGGTATAAGGTTAGGGTTAGGGTTAGGGTTAGGGTTGGTGTTAGGGTTAGGGTTAGGGTTATTGTTAGTGTTAGGGTTAGGGTTAGGGTTAGGTTACCCCGAGCACTACCCCTCGCCCTAGGCCTACGCCTAGCACTACCTCTGGTCCTACCCCTACCCCTGTTTCTACAGCTCCCCCTACCCATAGGCCCACCCCCATCTCTACCCCTAGCCACAGCTCCCACTCCTGGTCCTAGGCCTACTCCGAGGTTTACCCCGACACCCACCCCTTGCCCTTTGCCTACCCCAGCGCTACGCCTACCGCTCCCACTAGCCCTACCTCGGGCCCTAGACCAACGCCCAGTGCTCACTCTAGTCCGAAGCCTAGCACTTGCCCGTCGCCAACCGGTACACCTTGCCCTACCTATAGCCAGAGCACTAACCCGTGTCCTACAAAATCACCCTGGACCCACCATTAGCCACACCCTAATCAGCCCTACATCCGTTCGGCGTCCTAGAACTACCCAGAGCCATTTAGTGACACCTACCCCTAGTCCTCGGCCAACCCCTACCACTACCACTAGTCCTAGGCTTAACAAGAGCCCTAACCCTAACACTGCCCGTGGGCCTCTGCCAAACAATAGCCCTTCAACTAACCCTACCCCGAGCACTACCCCTCGCCCTAGGCCTACGCCTAGCACTACCTCTGGTCCTACCACTACCCCTGGCCCTACAGCTCCCCCTACCCATAGGCCCATCCCCAACCCTACCACTAGGCACAGCTCCCACTCCTGGCCCTAGGCCTACTCCGAGGTTTACCTCGACACCTACCCCTTGCCCTATGCCTACCCCAGAGCTACGCCTACCGCTCTCACTAGCCCTACCTCGGTCCCTAGACCAACGCCCATGGCTCCTTCTAGTCCGAGGCCTAGAACTTGCCCGTCGCTGACCAGTACACCTTGCCCTTGTTAGGGTTAGGGTTAGGGTTAGGGTTAAGGTTAGGGTTAGGATTAGGTTTTAGGGTTAGGGTTAGGGTTAGGGTTGGTGTTAGGGTTAGGGTTAGGGTTAGGGTTAGGGTTGGTGTTAGGTTTAGGTTTAGGGTTAGGGTTAGGGTTACGGTTAGGGTTAAGGTTAGGGTTAGGGTTAGGGTTAGGGTTAGGGTTGGTGTTAGGTATAGGGTTAGGGTTAGGGTTAGGGTTAGGGTTGGTGTTAGGGTTAGGGTTAGGGTTAGGGTTAGGGTTAGTGTTAGGGTTAGGGTTAGGGTTAGGGTTAGGGTTGGTGTTAGGGTTAGGGTTAGGGTTAGGGTTGGAGTTAGGGTTAGGGTTAGGGTTAGGGTTAGGGTTGGTGTTAGGTATAGGGTTAGGGTTAGGGTTAGGGTTAGGGTTAGGGATGGTGTTAGGGTTAGGGTTAGGGTTAGGGTTAGTGTTAGGGTTAGGGTTAGGGTTAGGGTTAGGGTTAGGGTTAGGGTTAGGGTAGGGTTAGGGTTAGGGTTAGGGTTAGGGTTAGGGTTGGTGTTAGGGTTAGGGTTAGGGTTAGGGTTGGTGTTAGGGTTAGTGTTTGGGTTTAGGTTAGGGTTGGTGTTAGGTTTAGGGTTAGGGTTAGGGTTAGGGTTAGGGTTGGTGTTAGGGTTAGGGTTAGGGTTAGGGTTCGTCTTAGGCATAGGGTTAGGGTTAGGGTTAGGGTTAGGGTTAGGGTTAGGGTTTGTGTTAGGGTTAGGGTTAGGGTTAGGGTTAGGATTGGTGTTAGGGTTAGGGTTAGGGTTAGGATTAGGGTTAGGGTTGGTGTTAGTGTTAGGGTTAGGTTTAGGTTTAGGGTTGGTGTTAGGGTTAGGGTTAGGGTTAGGGTTAGGGTTAGGGTTGGTGTTAGGGTTAGGGTTAGGGTTAGGGTTAGGGTTGGTGTTAGGTATAGGGTTAGGGTTAGTGTTAGGTTTAGGGTTGGTGTTAGGATTAGGGTTAGGGTTAGGGTTATTGTTAGTGTTAGGGTTAGGGTTAGGGTTAGGTTACCCCGAGCACTACCCCTCGCCCTAGGCCTACGCCTAGCACTACCTCTGGTCCTACCCCTACCCCTGTCCCTACAGCTCCCCCTACCCATAGGCCCACCCCCATCTCTACCCCTAGCCACAGCTCCCACTCCTGGTCCTAGGCCTACACCGAGGTTTACCCCGACACCCACCCCTTGCCCTTTGCCTACCCCAGCGCTACGCCTACCGCTCCCACTAGCCCTACCTTGGGCCCTAGACCAACGCCCAGTGCTCACTCTAGTCCGAAGCCTAGCACTTGCCCGTCGCCAACCGGTACACCTTGCCCTACCTATAGCCAGAGCACTAACCCGTGTCCTACGAAATCACCCTGGAACCACCATTAGCCACACCCTAATCAGCCCTACATCCGTTCGAAGTCCTAGGACTACCCGGAGCCATTTCGTGACACCTACCCCTAGTCCTCGGCCAACCCCTACCACTACCACTAGTCCTAGGCTTAACATGAGCCCTAACCCTAACACTGCCCGTGGGCCTCTGCCAAACACTAGCCCTTCAACTAACCCTACCCCGAGCACTACCCCTCGCCCTAGGCCTACGCCTAGCACTACCTCTGGTCCTACCACTACCCCTGGCCCTGCAGCTCCCCCTACCCATAGGACCATCCCCAACCCTACCACTAGCCACAGCTCCCACTCCTGGCCCTAGGCCTACTCCGAGGTTTACCTCGACACCTACTCCTTGCCCTATGCCTACACCAGCGCTACGCCTACCGCTCTCATTAGCCCTTGCTCGGGCCCTAGACCAACGCCCATGGCTCCTTCTAGTCCGAGGCCTAGAACTTGCCCGTCGCTGACCAGTACACCTTGCCCTTGTTAGGGTTAGGGTTAGGGTTAGGGTTAAGGTTAGGGTTAGGATTAGGGTTTAGAGTTAGGGTTAGGGTTAGGGTTGGTGTTAGGGTTAGGGTTAGGGTTAGGGTTAGGGTTGGTGTTAGGTTTAGGTTTAGGGTTAGGTTTAGGGTTACGGTTAGGGTTAGGGTTAGGGTTAGGGTTAGGGTTAGGGTTGGTGTTAGGTATAGAATTAGGGTTAGGGTTAGGGTTAGGGTTAGGGTTGGTGTTAGGGTTAGGGTTAGGGTTAGGGTTAGTGTTAGGGTTAGGGTTAGGGTTAGGGTTAGGGTTAGGGTTGGTGTTAGGGTTAGGGTTAGGGTTAGGGTTGGAGTTAGGGTTAGGGTTAGGGTTAGGGTTAGGGTTGGTGTTAGGTATAAGGTTAGGGTTAGGGTTAGCGTTAGGGTTGGTGTTAGGGTTAGGGTTAGGGTTAGGGTTAGTGTTAGGGTTAGGGTTAGGGTTAGGGTTAGGATTAGGGTTAGGGTTGGTGTTAGGGTTAGGGTTAGGGTTAGGGTTAGGGTTAGGGGTTAGGGTTAGGGTTAGGGTTAGGTTTAGGGTTAGGGTTAGGGTTGGTGTTAGGGTTAGGGTTAGGGTTAGGGTTCGTCTTAGGCATAGGGTTAATGTTAGGGTTAGGGTTAGGGTTAGGGTTAGGGTTAGGTTTGGTGTTAGGGTTAGGGTTAGGGTTAGGTTTAGGATTGGTGTTAGGGTTAGGGTTAGGGTTAGGATTAGGGTTAGGGTTGGTGTTAGTCTTAGGGTTAGGTTTAGGTTTAGGGTTGGTGTTAGGGTTAGGGTTAGGGTTAGGGTTAGGGTTGGTGTTAGGGTTAGGGTTAGGGTTAGGGTTAGGGTTGGTGTTAGGTATAGGGTTAGGGTTAGGGTTAGGTTTAGGGTTGGTGTTAGGATTAGGGTTAGGGTTAGGGTTATTGTTAGTGTTAGGGTTAGGGTTAGGGTTAGGTTACCCCGAGCACTACCCCTCGCCCTAGGCCTACGCCTAGCACTACCTCTGGTCCTACCCCTACCCCTGTTTCTACAGCTCCCCCTACCCATAGGCCCACCCCCATCTCTACCCCTAGCCACAGCTCCCACTCCTGGTCCTAGGCCTACTCCGAGGTTTACCCCGACACCCACCCCTTGCCCTTTGCCTACCCCAGCGCTACGCCTACAGCTCCCACTAGACCTACCTCGGGCCCTAGACCAACGCCCAGTGCTCACTCTAGTCCGAAGCCTAGCACTTGCCCGTCGCCAACCGGTACACCTTGCCCTACCTATAGCCAGAGCACTAACCCGTGTCCTACGAAATCACCCTGGACCCACCATTAGCCACACCCTAATCAGCCCTACATCCGTTCGGAGTCCTAGGACTACCCGGAGCCATTTCGTGACACCTACACCTAGTCCTCGGCCAACCCCTACCACTACCACTAGTCCTAGGCTTAACATGAGCCCTAACCCTAACACTGTCCGTGGGCCTCTGCCAAACACTAGCCCTTCAACTAACCCTACCCCGAGCACTACCCCTCGCCCTAGGCCTACGCCTAGCACTACCTCTGGTCCTACCACTACCCCTGGCCCTACAGCTCCCCCTACCCATAGTCCCATCCCCAACCCCATCACTAGCCACAGCTCCCACTCCTGGCCCTAGGCCTACTCCGAGGTTTACCTCGACACCTACCCCTTGCCCTATGCCTACCCCAGCGCTACGCCTACCGCTCTCACGAGCCCTAGCTCGGGCCCTAGACCAACGCCCATGGCTCCTTCTAGTCCGAGGCCTAGAACTTGCCCGTCGCTGACCAGTACACCTTGCCCTTGTTAGGGTTAGGGTTAGGGTTAGGGTTAAGGTTAGGGTTAGGATTAGGGTTTAGGGTTAGGGTTAGGGTTAGGGTTGGTGTTAGGGTTAGGGTTAGGGTTAGGGTTAGGGTTGGTGTTAGGTTTAGGTTTAGGGTTAGGGTTAGTGTTACGGTTAGGGTTAGGGTTAGGGTTAGGGTTAGGGTTAGGGTTGGTGTTAGGTATAGGGTTAGGGTTAGGGTTAGGGTTAGGGTTAGGGATGGTGTTAGGATTAGGGTTAGGGTTAGGGTTAGTGTTAGGGTTAGGGTTAGGTTTAGGGTTAGGGTTGGTGTTAGGGTTAGGGTTAGGGTTAGGGTTGGAGTTAGGGTTAGGGTTAGGGTTAGGGTTAGGGTTGGTGTTAGGTATAGGGTTAGGGTTAGGGTTAGGGTTAGGGTTAGGGTTGGTGTTAGGTTAGGGTTAGGGTTAGGGTTAGTGTTAGGGTTAGGTTTAGGGTTAGGGTTAGGGTTAGGGTTAGGGTTAGGGTTACGGTTAGGGTTAGGGTTAGGGTTAGGGTTAGGGGTTAGGGTTAGGGTTAGGGTTAGGGTTAGGGTTAGGTTTAGGGTTAGGGTTAGGGTAGGGTTAGGGTTAGGGTTAGGGTTAGTTTTGGTGTTAGGCATAGGGTTAGGGTTAGGGTTAGGGTTAGGGTTAGGGTTGGTGTTAGGGTTAGGGTTAGGGTTAGGGTTAGGGTTGGTGTTTGGGTTAGGGTTAGGGTTAGAGTTAGGGTTAGGGTTAGGGTTAGGGTTGGTGTTAGGGTTAGAGTTAGGGTTAGGGTTAGGGTTGGTGTTAGGGTTAGTGTTTGGGTTAGGGTTAGGGTTGGTGTTAGGTTTAGGGTTAGGGTTAGGGTTAGGGTTAGGGTTGGTGTTAGGGTTAGGGTTAGGGTTAGGGTTCGTGTTAGGCATAGGGTTAGGGTTAGGGTTAGGGTTAGGGTTAGGGTTAGGGTTCGGGTTAGGGTTGGTGTTAGGGTTAGGGTTAGGTTTAGGGTTAGTGTTAGGGTTGGTGTTAGGGTTAGGGGTTAGGGTTAGGGTTAGGGTTGGTGTAGGTATAGGGTTAGGGTTAGGGTTAGGGTTAGGGTTAGGGTTGATGTTAGGGTTAGGGTTAGGGTTAGGGTTACTTTTAGGGTTAGGGTTAGGTTTAGGGTTAGGATTAGGGTTAGGGTTGGTGTTAGGGTTAGGGTTAGGGTTAGTGTTGGTGTTAGGCATAGGGTTAGGGTTAGGGTTAGGGTTAGGGTTAGGGTTGGTGTTAGGGTTAGGGTTAGGGATAGGGTTAGTGTTAGGGTTAGGGTTAGGTTTAGGGTTAGGATTAGGGTTAGGGTTGGTGTTAGGGTTAGGGTTAGGTTTAGGGTTAGGATTAGGGTTAGGGTTGGTGTTAGGGTTAGGGTTAGGTTTAGGGTTAGGGTTCGTGTTAGGCATAGGTTAGGGTTAGGGTTAGGGTTAGGGTTAGGGTTGGTGTTAGGGTTAGGGTTAGGGTAAGGGTTAGGGTTGGTGTTAGGGTTAGGGTTAGGGTTAGGATTAGGGTTAGGGATGGTGTTAGGGTTAGGGTTAGGGTTAGGGTTGGTGTTAGGGTTAGGGTTAGGGTTAGGGTTAGGGTTAGGATTAGGGTTAGGATTTGTGTTAGGGTTAGGGTTAACATAAACTGGTAACGTACTGAACTTCAACTTTAATTATAACTTTAACTGTTAACTTTAACTTTAACTTTAACTAGTAACTTTAACTTTAACTTTAACTTAACTTTAACTTAACTTAACTTTAACTTTAACTTTTAACTTTACTGTAACTTTAACTCCAACGTTAACTTTAACTTTAATTATAACTTTAACTTTAACTTAAACTGTAACTTAACTGTTAATTATAACTGTAACTTTAACTTTAAACTTGAACTTTAAGTTATAACTGTACAAGTTGTAACTTTAACGTGCCTACTTTAACTGTAACTTTAATTATAACTTAACTTTAACTTGAACTTAACTAAAACTTTAACGTTAACTTTAACTTTAAACATCAACTTTAACTTTAAGTATAACTTTAACTTTAACTTTAACTAAAAATAATAACTTCCACTGTAACCTTAACTTTAACTTAACTTTTAACTTTAATTATAACTTAAATTAACTTTAACTTTATTATAACTTTACTTTAACTTTAACTCTAACGTTAACTTTAACTTTAACTTTAACTTTAACTTTAACTTTAACTTTAACTTTAATTATAACTTTAACTTTAACTTAACTTAAATTTCTAACTTTAACTCAACTTTAACTTTAACTTTAATTATAACTTACACGTTAACTTAACTTTAACTTTAACTTTAACTTTAATTATAACTTAACTCTAACTTTAACTTTAACTATTAACTTTAACTTTAACTTAAACTTTAACTTCAACTTTAACTTTTAATTATAACTTTAACTTTAACTTTAACTTTAACTTTAACTTTAACTTTAACTTTAACTTTAACTTAACTTTAACTTTAACTTTAACTTTAACTTTA
>NW_027669309.1:0-2500 GCF_964194185.1 Rhinolophus hipposideros
GTTAGGGTTTGAGTTAGGGTTAGGTTAGGTTTAGGGTTAGGGTTAGGGTTAGGGTTGGTGTTAGGTTTAGGGTTAGGGTTAGGGTTAGTGTTAGGGTTAGAGTTAGGGTTAGGGTTAGAATTAGGGTTAGTGTTAGGGTTAGGGTTGAGGTTGGTGTTACTGTTAGGGTTAGGGTTAGGGTTAGGGTTAGGGTTGAGGTTGGTGTTAGGGTTAGGGTTAGGGTTAGGGTTAGGGGTTAGGTTAGGGTTACTGTTAGGGTTAGGGTTAGGGTTGGTGTTAGGGTTAGGGTTAGGTTAGGGTTAGGGTTAGGGTTAGGGTTAAAGTTAGGGTTTGTGTTAGGTTTAGGATTAGGGTTAGGGTTAGGGTTAGGTTTAGGGTTATGGTTGCTGTTAGGGTTAGGGTTAAGTTAGGGTTAGGGTTAGGGTTGAGGTTGGTGTTAGGGTTAGGTTTAGGGTTGGTGTTAGGTTTAGGGTTAGGGTTAGGGTTAGGGTTAGGTTTAGGTTAGGGTTATGGTTAGGGTTAGGGTTAGGGTTTAGGCTTAGGGTTAGGGTTAGGGTTGGTGTTATGGTTAGGGTTAGGGTTAGGGTTAGAGTTGGTGTTAGGTTAGGGTTTGGATTAGGGTTAGGGTTAGGGTTAGGGTTTAGGTTAGGGTTAGTGTTAGGGTTAGGGTTAGGGTTGGTGTTAGGGTTAGGGTTAGGTTAGGGTTAGGGTTAGGGTTAGGGTTAGGGTTATGGGTTAGGTTAGGGTTAGGGTTGAAGTTGGGTTAGGGTTAGGGTTAGGGTTAGGGTTAGAGTTAGGGTTAGGGTTAGGGTTAGAATTAGGGTTAGGGTTAGGGTTAGGGTTAGGGTTGGTGTTAGGTTTATGGTTAGGGTTAGGGTTAGGGTTAGAGTTAGGTTTAGGGTTAGAATTAGGGTTAGGGTTAGGGTTAGGGTTAGCTTTAGGGTTGGTGTTAGGGTTAGGGTTAGGTTAGGGTTAGGGTTAAGGTTAGGGTTGGTGTTAGGGTTAGGTTTAGGGTTAGGGTTAGGGTTAGGGTTAGGGTTAGGGTTGGGGTTAGGGTTAGAGTTAGGGTTAGGGTTAGAATTAGAGTTAGGGTTAGGGTTAGGGTTAGGGTTGGGTTAGGGTTAGGGTTAGGGTTAGGGTTAGGGTTAGGGTTAGGGTTAGGTTTAGGGTCAGGGTTGGGTTTGGTTAGGGTAAGGGTTGGTGGGTGTTTACGGTTAGGGTTAGGGTTATGCTTAGGGTTAGGGTTGAGGTTGGTGTTAGGGTTAGGGTTAGGATTAGGGGTTAGGGGTTAGGTTAGGGTAGTTAGGTTAGGGTTGGGTTAGGGTTAGGGTTAGGGTTAGGGTTAGGGTTAGGGTTAGGGTTAGGGTTAGGTTTAGGGTCAGGGTTAGGGTTTGGTTAGGGTAAGGGTTAGGGTTAGGGTTAGGGTTAGGGTTAGGTGTTAGGCTTAGCGTTCTGGTTAGGGTTGGTGTTAGGTTTAGGTTTAGGGTTAGGGTTAGGATTAGGGTTGGTGTTAGGTTTAGGGTTAGGGTTAGGGTTAGGGTTTAGGGTTAGGGTTAGGGTTAGAGTTAGGGTTAGGGTTAGGGTTAGGGTTGGTGTTAGGTTTAGGGTTACGTTAGGGTTAGGGTTAGGGTTAGGGGTTAGGGTTAGGGTTAGTGTTGAGGTTGGTGTTAGGGTTAGGGTTAGGGTTAGGTTTAAGGTTAGGGTTAGGGTTGAGTTTGGTGTTTGTGTTAGGGTTAGGGTTGGTGTTAGGTTTAGGGTTAGGGTTAGGGTTAAAGTTAGGGTTAGAATTAGGGTTAGGCTTAGGGTTAGGGTTAGGGTTGGTGTTAGGGTTAGGGTTAGGTTAGGGTTAAAGTTAGGGTTAGGGTTAGGGTTAGATGTTAGGGTTAGGGTTAGGGTTGAGGTTGGTTTTACGGTTAGGGTTAGGGTTATGCTTAGGGTTAGGGTTGAGGTTGGTGTTAGGGTTAGGGTTAGGTTTAGGGTTAGGGGTTAGGTTAGGGTTACTGTTAGGGTTAGGGTTAGGGTTGGTGTTAGGGTCAGGGTTAGTGTTATGGTTAGGTTTAGGGTTGGTATTAGGGTTAGGGTTAGGTTAGGGTTATGGTTAGGGTTAGGGTTAGGGTTAGTGTTAGGGTTAGGGGTTAGGTTTAGTGTTAGGGTTGAGGTTGGTGTGAAGGTTAGGGTTAGGGTTAGGGTTAGGGTTAGCGGTTAGGTTTAGGGTTAGGGTTGAGGTTGGTGTGAAGGTTAGGGTTAGGGTTAGGGTTTGGGTTAGTGTTAGGGTTAGGGGTTAGGTTAGGGTTAGTGCTAGGGTTAGGGTTAGGGTTGGTTTAAGGATTAGGGTTAGGGTTAGGGTTAGGGATTTGGGTTAGGGTTAGGGTTTGAGTTAGGGTTAGGTTAGGGTTAGGGTTAGGGTTAGGGTTAGGGATTTGGGTTAGGGTTAGGTTTAGGGTTGGTGTTAGGTTTAAAGTTAGGTTTAGGGTTAGGGTTAGGGATTTGGGTTAGGGTT
>NW_027669309.1:10000-12500 GCF_964194185.1 Rhinolophus hipposideros
TAGGGTTAGGGTTAGGGTTAGGTTTGGTGTTAGGGTTAGGGTTAGGTTAGGGTTAGGGTTAGGGTTAGGGTTAGGGTTAGGGGTTAGGGTTAGGGTTAGGGTTGAGGTTGGTGTTAGGGTTAGGGTTAGGGTTAGGTTTAGGGGTTAGTTTAGGGTTACTGTTAGGGTTAGGGTTAAGGTTGGTGTTAGGGTTAGGGTTAGGTTAGGGTTAAAGTTAGGGTTAGGGTTAGGGTTAGATGTTAGGGTTAGGGTTAGGGTTGAGGTTGGTTTTACGGTTAGGGTTAGGGTTATGCTTAGGGTTAGGGTTGAGGTTGGTGTTAGGGTTAGGGTTAGGTTTAGGGTTAGGGGTTAGGTTAAGGTTACTGTTAGGGTTAGGTTTAGGGTTGGTGTTAGGGTTAGGGTTAGTGTTATGGTTAGGGTTAGGGTTGGTATTAGGGTTAGGGTTAGGTTAGGGTTATGGTTAGGGTTAGGGTTAGGGTTAGGGTTAGGGTTAGGGGTTAGGTTTAGTGTTAGGGTTGAGGTTGGTGTGAAGCTTAGGGTTAGGGTTAGGGTTAGCGGTTAGGTTTAGGGTTAGGGTTGAGGTTGGTGTGAAGGTTAGGGTTAGGGTTAGGGTTTGGGTTAGTGTTAGGGTTAGGGGTTAGGTTAGGGTTAGTGCTAGGGTTAGGGTTAGGGTTGGTTTAAGGATTAGGGTTAGGGTTAGCGTTAGGGATTTGGGTTAGGGTTAGGGTTAAGGTTTGAGTTAGGGTTAGGTTAGGGTTAGGGTTAGGGTTAGGGTTAGTGTTAGGTTAAGGGTTAGGGTTGGTGTTAGGATTAGGGTTAGGGTTAGGGTTATGGTTAGGGTTAGGGTTAGAATTTGGGTTAGGGTTAGGGTTAGGGTTTGAGTTAGGGTTAGGTTAGGTTTAGGGTTAGGGTTAGGGTTAGGGTTGGTGTTAGGTTTAGGGTTAGGGTTAGGGTTAGTGTTAGGGTTAGAGTTAGGGTTAGGGTTAGAATTAGGGTTAGTGTTAGGGTTAGGGTTGAGGTTGGTGTTACTGTTAGGGTTAGGGTTAGGGTTAGGGTTAGGGTTGAGGTTGGTGTTAGGGTTAGGGTTAGGGTTAGGGTTAGGGGTTAGGTTAGGGTTACTGTTAGGGTTAGGGTTAGGGTTGGTGTTAGGGTTAGGGTTAGGTTAGGGTTAGGGTTAGGGTTAGGGTTAAAGTTAGGGTTTGTGTTAGGTTTAGGATTAGGGTTAGGGTTAGGGTTAGGTTTAGGGTTATGGTTGCTGTTAGGGTTAGGGTTAAGTTAGGGTTAGGGTTAGGGTTGAGGTTGGTGTTAGGGTTAGGGTTAGGGTTGGTGTTAGGTTTAGGGTTAGGGTTAGGGTTAGGGTTAGGTTTAGGTTAGGGTTATGGTTAGGGTTAGGGTTAGGGTTTATGTTTGTGTTTGTGTTAGGTGTTTGTGTTAGGGTTAGGGTTGGTGTTTGGTTTAGGGTTAGGGTTAGGGTTAGGGTTAGGGTTAGAATTAGGGTTAGGCTTAGGGTTAGGGTTAGGGTTGGTGTTAGGGTTAGGGTTAGGTTAGGGTTAAAGTTAGGGTTAGGGTTAGGGTTAGATGTTAGGGTTAGGGTTAGGGTTGAGGTTGGTTTTACGGTTAGGGTTAGGGTTATGCTTAGGGTTAGGGGTTGAGGTTGGTGTTAGGGTTAGGGTTAGGTTTAGGGTTAGGGGTTAGGTTAGGGTTACTGTTAGGGTTAGGGTTAGGGTTGGTGTTAGGGTCAGGGTTAGTGTTATGGTTAGGTTTAGGGTTGGTATTAGGGTTAGGGTTAGGTTAGGGTTATGGTTAGGGTTAGGGTTAGGGTTAGGGTTAGGGTTAGGGGTTAGGTTTAGTGTTAGGGTTGAGGTTGGTGTGAAGGTTAGGGTTAGGGTTAGGGTTAGGGTTAGCGGTTAGGTTTAGGGTTAGGGTTGAGGTTGGTGTGAAGGTTAGGGTTAGGGTTAGGGTTTGGGTTAGTGTTAGGGTTAGGGGTTAGGTTAGGGTTAGTGCTAGGGTTAGGGTTAGGGTTGGTTTAAGGATTAGGGTTAGGGTTAGGGTTAGGGATTTGGGTTAGGGTTAGGGTTTGAGTTAGGGTTAGGTTAGGGTTAGGGTTAGGGTTAGGGTTAGGGATTTGGGTTAGGGTTAGGTTTAGGGTTGGTGTTAGGTTTAAAGTTAGGTTTAGGGTTAGGGTTAGGGATTTGGGTTAGGGTTAGTGTTAGGGTTAGGGTTAGGGTTAGGGTTAGGGTTTAGGTTTAGGGTTAGGGTTGAGGTTGGTGTTAAGGTCAGGGTTAGGGTTATGGTTAGGGTTAGGGTTAGGGGTTAGGCTTAGGGTTAGGGTTAGGGTTGGTGTTAGGGTTAGGGTTAGGGTTGGTGTTAGGTTTAGGGTTAGGGTTAGGTGTTAGGTTAGTGTTAGGGTTAGGGTTAGGGTTGGTGTTAGGATTAGGGTTATGGTTAGGGTTAGGGTAGAATTAGGGTTAGGGTTAGGGTTAGGGTTAGGGTTAGGGTT
>NW_027669309.1:20000-27500 GCF_964194185.1 Rhinolophus hipposideros
GGGTTAGAATTTGGGTTAGGGTTAGGGTTAGAATTGGTGTTAGGTTTAAAGTTAGGGTTAGGGTTATGGTTAGGGATTTGGGTTAGGGTTAGTCTTAGGGTTAGGGTGAGGGTTAGGGTTAGGGTTAGGGGTTAGGTTTAGGGTTAGGGTTGAGGTTGGTGTTAAGGTCAGGGTTAGGGTTATGGTTAGGGTTAGGGTTAGGGGTTAGGCTTAGGGTTAGGGTTAGGGTTGGTGTTAGGGTTAGGGGTAGGGTTAGGGTTGGTGTTAGGTTTAGGGTTAGGGTTAGGTGTTAGGTTAGTGTTATGTTAGGGTTAGGGTTAGGGTTGGTGTTAGGATTAGGGTTATGGTTAGGGTTAGGGTAGAATTAGGGTTAGGGTTAGGGTTAGGGTTAGGGTTAGGGTTAGGTTAGGGTAAGGGTTAGGGTTATGGTTAGGGTTAGGGTTAGGGGTTAGGCTTAGCGTTCTGGTTAGCGTTGGTGTTAGGGTTAGGGTTAGGGTAAGGGTTAGGTTTGGTGTTAGGTTTAGGGTTAGGGTTAGGGTTAGGGTTAGGGTTAGGGTTAGGGTTAGGGTTAGGGTTAGGTTTAGGGTTAGGGTTAGGGTTAGGGGTTAGGGTTAGGGGTTAGGGTTAGGGTAAGGTTTAGGGTTAGGGTTAGGGTTAGGGTTAGGGTTAGGGTTAGGGTTAGGGTTGGTGTTAGGTTTAAAGTTAGGGTTAGGGTTAGGGTTAGGGATTTGGTTTAGGGTTAGTGTTAGGGGTTAGGGTTAGGGTTAGGGTTAGGGTTTAGTTTTAGGGTTAGGGTTGAGGTTGGTGTTAAGGTCAGGGTTAGGGTTATGGTTAGGGTTAGGGTTAGGGTTAGGGTTGAGGTTGGTGTTAGGGTTAGGATTAGGTTTAGGGTTAGGGGTTAGGTTAGGGTTACTGTTAGGGTTAGGGTTAGGTTTAGGGGTTAGGGTTAGGTTTAGGGTTAGGGTTAGGGTTAGGGTTAGGGTTAGTGTTAGGTTAAGGGTTAGGGATGGTGTTAGGATTAGGGTTAGGATTAGGGTTATGGTTAGGGTTAGGGTTAGAATTTGGGTTAGGGTTAGGGTTAGGGTTTGAGTTAGGTTTAGGGTTAGGATTAGGGTTGGTGTTAAGTTTAGGGTTAGGGTTAGGGTTAGTGTTAGGGTTAGAGTTAGGGTTAGGGTTAGAATTAGGGTTAGGGTTAGGTTAGGGTTGAGGTTGGTGTTAGTGTTTGGTTAGGGTTAGGTTTAGGGTTAGGGTTGAGGTTGGTGTTAGGGTTAGGGTTAGGGTTAGGGTTAGGGGTTAGGTTAGGGTTACTGTTAGGGTTAGGGTTAGGGTTGGTGTTAGGGTTAGGGTTAGGTTAGGGTTAGGGTTAGGGTTAGGGTTAGGGTTAAAGTTAGGGTTAGGGTTAAAGTTAGGCGTTAGGGTTAGGGTTAGGGTTGAGTTTGGTGTTAGGGTTTAGGGTTAGGATTAGGGTTAAGTTTAGGGTTAGGGTTGAGGTAGGCGTTAGGGATAGGGTTAGGTTAGGGTTAGTGTTAGGGTTGAGGTTGGTGTTAGGGTTAGGTTAGGGTTGGTGTTAGGTTTAGGGTTAGGGTTAGTGTTAGGGTTAGGGTTAGGGTTAGGGTTAGGGTTAGGGTTAAGGTTAGGGTTAGGGTTGAGGTTGGCGTTAGGGTTAGGGTTAGGGTTGGTGTTAGGGTTAGGGTTAGGTTAGGGTTAGGGTTAGGGTTAGGGGTTAGGGTTAGGGTTAGGGTTGAGGTTGGTGTTAGGGTTAGGGTTAGGGTTAGGTTTAAGGTTAGGGTTAGGGTTGAGCTTGGTGTTAAGGTTAGGGTTAGGGTTAGGGGTTAGGTTAGGGTTAGTGTTTGAGTTAGGGTTAGGTTAGGGTTAGGGTTAGGGTTAGGGTTAGGGTTAGGGTTAGGGATTTGGGTTAGGGTTAGGGTTGGTGTTAGGTTTAAAGTTAGGGTTTGGGTTAGGGTTAGGGATTTGGGTTAGGGTTAGTGTTAGGGTTAGGGTTAGGGTTAGGGTTAGGGTTAGGGGTTAGGTTTAGGGTTAGGTTTGAAGTTGGTGTTAAGGTTAGGGTTAGGGTTATGGTTAGGGTTAGGGTTAGGGGTTAGGCTTAGGGTTAGGGTTAGGGTTGGTGTTAGGGTTAGGGTTAGGGTTAGGGTTGGTGTTAGGGTTAGGGTTAGGTTAGGGTTAGTGTTAGGGTTAGGGTTAGGGTTAGGGGTTAAGGTTAGGGTTAGGGTTGAGGTTGGTTTTAGGGTTAGGGTTAGGGTTAGGCTTAGGGTTAGGGTTGAGGTTGGTGTTACGGTTAGTGTTAGGTTTAGGGTTAGGGGTTAGGTTAGGGTTACTGTTAGGGTTAGGGTTAGGGTTGGTGTTAGGTTTAGGGTTGGGGTTAGGGTTAGGGTTAGGGTTTGTGTTAGGTATAGGGTTAGGGTTAAGGTTAGGGTTAGGTTAGGGTTAGTGTTAGGGTTAGGGTTAGGGTTGGTATTAGGGTTAGGGTTAGGTTAGGGTTAGGGTTAGGGTTAGGGTTTAGGGGTTAGGTTTAGGGTTAGGGTTGAGGTTGGTGTGAAGGTTAGGTTTAGGGTTAGGGTTAGTTTTAGGGGTTAGGTTTAGGGTTAGGGTTGAGGTTGGTGTGAAAGTTAGGGTTAGGGTTAGGGTATGGGTTAGTGTTAGGGTTAGGGGTTAGGTTAGGGTTAGTGTTAGGGTTAGGGTTAGAGTTGGTGTTAGGATTAGGGTTAGAGTTAGGGTTAGGTATTTGGGTTAGGGTTAGGGTTAGGGTTTGAGTTAGGGTTAGGTTAGGGTTAGGGTTAGGGTTAGGGTTAGGGATTTGGGTTAGGGTTAGGGTTAGGGTTGGTGTTAGGTTTAAAGTTAGGGTTAGGGTTAGGGTTAGGGATATGGGTTAGGGTTAGTGTTAGGGTTAGGGTTAGGGTTAGGGTTATGGTTAGGGGTTAGTTTAGGGTTAGGGTTGAAGTTGGTGTTAAGGTTAGGGTTAGGGTTATGGTTAGGGGTTAGGGTTAGGGGTTAGGCTTAGGGTTAGGGTTAGGGTTGGTGTTAGGGTTAGGGTTAGGGTTAGGGTTGGTGTAGGTTTAGGGTTAGGGTTAGGTGTTAGGTTAGTGTTAGTGTTAGGGTTAGGGTTAGGGTTGGTGTTAGGATTAGCGTTATGGTTAGGGTTAGGGTTAGAATTAGGGTTAGGGTTAGGGTTAGGGTTAGGTTAGGGTAAGGATTAGGGTTAGGGTTAGGGTAGGGGTTAGGCTTAGCGTTCTGGTTAGGGTTGGTGTTAGGGTTAGGGTTAGGGTTAGGGTTAGGGTTGGTGTTAGGTTTACGGTTAGGTTTAGGGTTAGGATTAGGGTTAGGGTTAGGGTTAGGGTTGGTGTTAGGGTTAGGGTTAGGTTAGGGTTAGGGTTAGGGTTAGGGTTAGGGTTAGGGGTTAGGGTTAGGGTTAGGGTTAGGGTTGGTGTTAGGGTTAGGGTTAGGATTAGGGTTAGGGTTAGGGTTAGGGTTAAGTTTAGGGTTAGGTTTGAGGTTGGCGTTAGGGTTAGGTATAGGGTTGGTGGTAGGTTTAGGGTTAGGGTTAGGGTTAGGGTTAGGGTTAGAATTAGGGTTAGGGTTAGGGTTAGGTTTAGGGTTGGTGTTAGGGTTAGGGTTAGGTTAGGGTTAGGGTTAGGGTTAGGGTTAGGGGTTAGGGTTAGGTTTAGTGTGAGGTTTTGTGTTAGGGTTAGGGTTAGGGTTAGGGTTGGTGTTAGGGTTAGGGTTAGGTTAGGGTTAGGGTTAGGGTTGAGGTTGGTGTTAGGGTTAGGTTTAGGGTTGGTGTTAGGTTTAGGGTTAGGGTTAGGGTTAGGGTTAGGGTTAGGTTTAGGTTAGGGTTAGGGTTAGGGTTAAGGGTTAGGGTTAGGGGTTAGGATAGGGTTAGTGTTAGGGTTAGGGTTAGGGTTGGTGTTAGGGTTAGGGTTAGGGTTAGGGTTAGGGTTGGGTTAGGGATAGGGTTAGGGTTAGGTTAGGGTTAGGGTTGAGGTTGGTGTTAGGGTAGTGTTAGGTTTAGGGTTAGGGGTTAGGTTAGGGTTACTGTTAGGGTTAGGGTTAGGGTTGGTGTTAGGGGTTAGGGTTAGGGTTAGGGTTAGGGTTAGGGTTGGTGTTAGGTTTAAAGTTAGGGTTAGGTTTAGGGTTAGGGATTTGGGTTAGGGTTAGTGTTAGGGTTAGGGTTAGGGTTAGGGTTAGGGTTAGGGGTTAGGTTTAGGGTTATGGTTGAAGTTGGTGTTAAGGTTAGGGTTAGGGTTATGGTTAGGGTTAGGGTTAGGGGTTAGGCTTAGGGTTAGGGTTAGGGTTGGTGTTAGGGTTAGGGTTAGGGTTAGGGTTGGTGTTAGGGTTAGGGTTAGGTTAGGGTTAGTGTTAGGGTTAGGGTAGGGTTAGGGGTTAGGGTTAGGGTTAGGGTTGAGGTTGGTTTTAGGGTTAGGGTTAGGGTTAGGGTTAGGGTTAGGGTTAGGGTTGAGGTTGGTGTTAGGGTTAGGGTTAGGGTTAGGTTTAAGGTTAGGGTTAGGGTTGAGCTTGGTGTTAAGGTTAGGGTTAGGGTTAGGGGTTAGGTTAGGGTTAGTGTTTGAGTTAGGGTTAGGTTAGGGTTAGGGTTAGGGTTAGGGTTAGGGTTAGGGATTTGGGTTAGGGTTAGGGTTGGTGTTAGGTTTAAAGTTAGGGTTAGGGTTAGGGTTAGGGATTTGGGTTAGGGTTAGTGTTAGGGTTAGGGTTAGGGTTAGGGTTAGGGTTAGGGGTTAGGTTTAGGGTTAGGTTTGAAGTTGGTGTTAAGGTTAGGGTAGGGTTATGGTTATGGTTAGGGTTAGGGTTAGGGGTTAGGCTTAGGGTTAGGGTTAGGGTTGGTGTTAGGGTTAGGGTTAGGGTTAGGGTTGGTAGGTTTAGGGTTAGGTTAGGGTTAGTGTTAGGGTTAGGGTTAGGGTTAGGGGTTAGGGTTAGGGTTAGGGTTGAGGTTGGTTTTAGGGTTAGGTTAGGGTTAGGCTTAGGGTTAGGGTTGAGGTTGGTGTTACGGTTAGTGTTAGGTTTAGGGTTAGGGGTTAGGTTTAGGGTTACTGTTAGGGTTAGGGTTAGGGTTGGTGTTAGGTTTAGGGTTGGGGTTAGGGTTAGGGTTAGGTTGTGTTAGGTATAGGGTTAGGGTTAAGGTTAGGGTAGGTTAGGGTTAGTGTTAGTGTTAGGGTTAGGGTTGGTATTAGGGTTAGGGTTAGGTTAGGGTTAGGGTTAGGGTTAGGGTTAGGGTTAGGGGTTAGGTTTAGGGTTAGGGTTGAGGTTGGTGTGAAGGTTAGGGTTAGGTTAGGGTTAGGGGTTAGGTTTAGGGTTAGGGTTGAGGTTGGTGTGAAAGTTAGGGTTAGGGTTAGGGTATGGGTTAGTGTTAGGGTTAGGGGTTAGGTTAGGGTTAGTGTTAGGGTTAGGGTTAGGTTGGTGTTAGGATTAGGGTTAGAGTTAGGGTTAGGTATTTGGGTTAGGGTTAGGGTTAGGTTTGAGTTAGGGTTAGGTTAGGGTTAGGGTTAGGGTTAGGGTTAGGGATTTGGGTTAGGGTTAGGGTTAGGGTTTGAGTTAGGGTTAGGGTTAGGGTTGGTGTTAGGTTTAAAGTTAGGGTTAGGGTTAGGGTTAGGGATATGGGTTAGGGTTAGTGTTAGGGTTAGGGTTAGGGTTAGGGTTATGGTTAGGGGTTAGGTTTAGGGTTAGGGTTGAAGTTGGTGTTAAGGTTAGGGTTAGGGTTATGGTTAGGGTTAGGGTTAGGGGTTATGCTTAGGGTTAGGGTTAGGGTTGGTGTTAGGGTTAGGGTTAGGGTTAGGGTTGGTGTTAGGTTTAGGGTTAGGGTTAGGGTTAGGGTTAGAATTAGGGTTAGGGTTAGGGTTAGGGTTAGGGTTAGGTTAAGGTAAGGGTTAGGGTTAGGGTTAGGGTTAAGGTTAGGGGTTAGGCTTAGCGTTCTGGTTAGGGTTGGTGTTAGGGTTAGGGTTAGGGTTAGGGTTAGGGTTGGTGTTAGGTTTACGGTTAGGGTTAGGGTTAGGATTAGGGTTAGGGTTAGGGTTAGGGTTGGTGTTAGGGTTAGGATTAGGTTAGGGTTAGGGTTAGGGTTAGGGTTAGGGTTAGGTGTTAGGGTTAGGGTTAGGGTTAGGGTTGGTGTTAGGGTTAGGGTTAGGGTTAGGGTTAGGGTTGGTGTTATGTTTAGGGTTAGGATTAGGGTTAGGGTTAGGGTTAGGGTTAAGTTTAGGGTTAGGTTTGAGGTTGGCGTTAGGGTTAGGTATAGGGTTGGTGGTAGGTTTAGGGTTAGGGTTAGGGTTAGGGTTAGGGTTAGAATTAGGGTTAGGGTTAGGGTTAGGTTTAGGGTTGGTGTTAGGGTTAGGGTTAGGTTAGGGTTAGGGTTAGGGTGAGGGGTTAGGGTTAGGTTTAGTGTTGAGGTTTGTGTTAGGGTTAGGGTTAGGGTTAGGGTTAGGATTGGTGTTAGGGTTAGGGTTAGGTTAGGGTTAGGGTTAGGGTTGACGTTGGTGTTAGGGTTAGGTTTAGGGTTGGTGTTAGGTTTAGGGTTAGGGTTAGGGTTAGGGTTAGGGTTAGGTTTAGGTTAGGGTTAGGGTTAGGGTTAGGGTTAGGGGTTAGGATAGGGTTAGTGTTAGGGTTAGGGTTAGGGTTGGTGTTAGGGTTAGGGTTAGGTTAGGGTTAGGGTTAGGGTTAGGGTTAGGGTTATGGGTTAGGTTTAGGGTTAGGGTTGAGGTTTGTGGTAAGGTTAGGGTTAGGGTTAGGGTTAGGGTTAGGGTTGGTGTTAGGTTTAGGGTTAGGGTTAGGGTTAAAGTTAGGGTTAGAGTTAGGGTTAGGGTTAGAATTAGGGTTAGGGTTAGGGTTAGGGTTAGGGTTAGGTTTAGGGTTGGTGTTAGGGTTAGGGTTGGGTTAGGGTTAGGTTTAGGGTTAGGGTTAGGGTTAGGGTTGGTGTTAGGTTTAGGGTTAGGGTTAGGGTTAGGGTTAGGGTTAGGGTTAGGGTTAGAATTAGAGTTAGGGTTAGGGTTAGGTTTAGGGTTGGGTTAGGGATAGGGTTAGGGTTAGGGTTAGGGTTAGGGTTAGGGTTAGCGTTGAGGTTGGTGTTAGGGTTAGTGTTAGGTTTAGGGTTAGGGGTTAGGTTAGGGTTACTGTTAGGGTTAGGGTTAGGGTTGGTGTTAGGGTTAGGGTTAGGGTTAGGTTTAGGGTTAGGGTTGGTGTTAGGGTTAGGGTTAGGGTTAGGGTTAGGGTTAGGGGTTAGGTTTAGGGTTAGGGTTGAAGTTGGTGTTAAGGTTAGGGTTAGGGTTATGGTTAGGGTTAGGGTTAGGGGTTAGGCTTAGGGTTAGGGTTAGGGTTGGTGTTGGGGTTAGGGTTAGGGTTAGGGTTGGTGTTAGGGTTAGGGTTAGGTTAGGGTTAGTGTTAGGGTTAGGGTTAGGGTTAGGGGTTAGGGTTAGGGTTAGGGTTGAGGTTGGTTTTAGGGTTAGGGTTAGGGTTAGGCTTAGGGTTAGGGTTGAGGTTGGT
>NW_027669309.1:42500-45000 GCF_964194185.1 Rhinolophus hipposideros
GTTAGGGTTGGTGTTAGGATTAGGGTTATGGTTAAGGTTAGGGTTAGAATTAGGGTTAGGGTTAGGGTTAGGGTTAGGGTTAGGTTAGGGTAAGGGTTAGGGTTAGGGTTAGGGTTAGGGTTAGGGGTTAGGCTTAGCGTTCTGGTTAGGGTTGGTGTTAGGGTTAGGGTTAGGGTTAGGGTTAGGGTTGGTGTTAGGTTTACGGTTAGGGTTAGGGTTAGGATTAGGGTTAGGGTTAGGGTTAGGGTTGGTGTTAGGGTTAGGGTTAGGTTAGGGTTAGGGTTAGGGTTAGGGTTAGGGTTAGGGGTTAGGGTTAGGGTTAGGGTTAGGGTTGGTGTTAGGGTTAGGGTTAGGTTTAGGGTTAGGGTTGGTGTTATGTTTAGGGTTAGGATTAGGGTTAGGGTTAGGGTTAGGGTTAAGTTTAGGGTTAGATTTGAGGTTGGCGTTAGGGTTAGGTATAGGGGTTGGTGGTAGGTTTAGGGTTAGGGTTAGGGTTAGGGTTAGGGTTAGAATTAGGGTTAGGATTAGGGTTAGGTTTAGGGTTGGTGTTAGGGTTAGGGTTAGGTTAGGGTTAGGGTTAGGGTTAGGGTTAGGGGTTAGGGTTAGGTTTAGTGTTGAGGTTTGTGTTAGGGTTAGGGTTAGGGTTAGGGTTAGGGTTGGTGTTAGGGTTAGGGTTAGGTTAGGGTTAGGGTTAGGGTTGAGGTTGGTGTTAGGGTTAGGTTTAGGGTTGGTGTTAGGTTTAGGGTTAGGGTTAGGGTTAGGGTTAGGGTTAGGTTTAGGTTAGGGTTAGGGTTAGGGTTAGGGTTAGGGTTAGGGGTTAGGATAGGGTTAGTGTTAGGGTTAGGGTTAGGGTTGGTGTTAGGGTTAGGGTTAGGGTTAGGGTTGGGTTAGGGATAGGGTTAGGGTTGAGGTTGGTGTTAGGGTTAGTGTTAGGTTTAGGGTTAGGGGTTAGGTTAGGGTTACTGTTAGGGTTAGGGTTAGGGTTGGTGTTAGGTTTAGGGTTAGGGTTAGGGTTAGGGTTAGGGTTGGTGTTAGGTTTAAAGTTAGGGTTAGGGTTAGGGTTAGGGATTTGGGTTAGGGTTAGTGTTAGGGTTAGGGTTAGGGTTAGGGGTTAGGGTTAGGGTTAGGGTTGAGGTTGGTGTTAGGGTTAGGGTTAGGGTTAGGTTTAAGGTTAGGGTTAGGGTTGAGCTTGGTGTTAAAGTTAGGGTTAGGGTTAGGGGTTAGGTTAGGGTTAGTGTTTGAGTTAGGGTTAGGTTAGGGTTAGGGTTAGGGTTAGGGTTAGGGTTAGGGATTTGGGTTAGGGTTAGGGTTGGTGTTAGGTTTAAAGTTAGGGTTAGGGTTAGGGTTAGGGATTTGGGTTAGGGTTAGTGTTAGGGTTAGGGTTAGGGTTAGGGTTAGGGTTAGGGGTTAGGTTTAGGGTTAGGTTTGAAGTTGGTGTTAAGGTTAGGGTTAGGGTTATGGTTAGGGTTAGGGTTAGGGGTTAGGCTTAGGGTTAGGGTTAGGGTTGGTGTTAGGGTTAGGGTTAGGGTTAGGGTTGGTGTTAGGGTTAGGGTTAGGTTAGGGTTAGTGTTAGGGTTAGGGTTAGGGTTAGGGGTTAGGGTTAGGGTTAGGGTTGAGGTTGGTTTTAGGGTTAGGGTTAGGGTTAGGCTTAGGGTTAGGGTTGAGGTTGGTGTTACGGTTAGTGTTAGGTTTAGGGTTAGGGGTGAGGTTAGGGTTACTGTTAGGGTTAGGGTTAGGGTTGGTGTTAGGTTTAGGGTTGGGGTTAGGGTTAGGGTTAGGGTTTGTGTTAGGTATAGGGTTAGGGTTAAGGTTAGGGTTAGGTTAGGGTTAGTGTTAGGGTTAGGGTTAGGGTTGGTATTAGGGTTAGGGTTAGGGTTAGGGTTAGGGTTAGGGGTTAGGTTTAGGGTTAGGGTTGAGGTTGGTGTGAAGGTTAGGTTTAGGGTTAGGGTTAGGGTTAGGGGTTAGGTTTAGGGTTAGGGTTGAGGTTGGTGTGAAAGTTAGGGTTAGGGTTAGGGTATGGGTTAGTGTTAGGGTTAGGGGTTAGGTTAGGGTTAGTGTTAGGGTTAGGGTTAGGGTTGGTGTTAGGATTAGGGGTTAGAGTTAGGGTTAGGTATTTGGGTTAGGGTTAGGGTTAGGATTTGAGTTAGGGTTAGGTTAGGGTTAGGGTTAGGGTTAGGGTTAGGGATTTGGGTTAGGGTTAGGGTTAGGGTTTGAGTTAGGGTTAGGGTTAGGGTTGGTGTTAGGTTTAAAGTTAGGGTTAGGGTTAGGGTTAGGGATATGGTTTAGGGTTAATGTTAGGGTTAGGGTTAGGGTTAGGGTTATGGTTAGGGGTTAGGTTTAGGGTTAGGGTTGAAGTTGGTGTTAAGGTTAGGGTTAGGGTTATGGTTAGGCTTAGGGTTAGGGTTAGGGTTGGTGTTAGGGTTAGGGTTAGGGTTAGGGTTGGTGTTAGGTTTAGGGTTAGGGTTAGGTGTTAGGTTAGTGTTAGTGTTAGGGTTAGGGT
>NW_027669308.1:0-28955 GCF_964194185.1 Rhinolophus hipposideros
TACAGGCTTTACCAGATTTTATTTATTCTGAATTACCAGACAAGATACTTTAAAATGATATTCTTTGTCATTTCTATGTTCAGTAATTCTTTTTAGCAAAGTTCAACCCATACATTAAGTAGATATTAAAAATGATCCAAAAAAATGGGTAAAGTAAATGGCATGATAGTTATCTCTGATATACCATCTCCTAACTTGCCTTAAAATCTTCACAAAGGCATAAATACTTGCCAGGAAATTTATGTAGAAAATTACAAGAAAAATACATAATTGCTAAATATTTAAAATAATGAATATAAGAAAACATTCCAAAATTTGTGATTTTCTACTATGTTGAAATTTGGGAAGAGGTTAGATTCTTTTGCTGGGTAGAGTAATATTGGTTATATGTCCTTGTTTTTCATCAGTTTGTATATTTCCTGCCACTTCCTTGGGGCCTGCAAAGTTTCATCTGATAAATCAGGTGACAGTCTTATGGGAACTCCTTTGTAGATAATTAATTGCCTTTCTCTTGCTGCTTTAAGATTCTTTCTTTGTCTTTAGCCTTTAGCATTTTAATTATGATGTGTCTTTGTGTGGGCTCTTTGGGTTCCTCTTATTTGGGACTCTCTGTGCTTCCTGGGATTATATGCTTATATTCTTTGCCAGGTTAGGAAAGTTTTCCATCATTATTTCTCCAGATAGGTTTTTAATTCCTTGCTGTCACTCTTTTCCTTCTAGTATTTCTATGATGCAAATATTGTAACTCTTGATGTTGTCCCAGTGGCCCCTTAAACTCTGCTCATTTTTTGGATTTTTTTTTTCTTTTTGCTGTTCTGATTAAGTGTTTTCTGCTTCCTTATCTTCTAAGTTGCTGATGCAATCTTCTGTTTCACCTAATCTACTGTTGATTCCCACTAATATTTTCTTCATTTCTGTTATTGTATTCTTTACTTCTGACTGGTACTTTTTTTTGTGTTTTTTATCTCCATTTTCGTGTTTTCTATTTCTTTGCTTAAGTTCTCCCAATGCAATCTCAGATTTGGTTCTTTGGAGGAGGGGTCAACATAAAAATGATGGCTATATGTGAGGCATGGTCCACACAGAAACAATGGCTGTTTTCCCTACACCCCGACCCCAAAGCCACACACCTCAGTCTTTCCCTGTATATCTTTAGTGTGTCTCAAGTTGCCACAAACCAGTGAGTCTGTGTGTGGGCCCTTTAATAGGGCATCTGGATCTCCAGCCACCTTCTATCTCACCAGGATGGATAGACAGAGTCCTCACTGATTTTCACTGCCAAATGTTGTGGGAAATCCTCTTCCTGGCACAGGACCCCTGGGCTGGGGAGTCCAGTGTAGGGCTGGGACCTCCCTCTTCCTGGGGGACTTCGGCCACTGAGGTGTTCCTCCCAATGTTCAACCACTATCTGTGGGTTTGGGGTCAGCCCATTTTGCATCTCTTCCACTCTTACCAGTCTCAATGTGACCTCTTCTTTACATCCTTAGTTATAGGGGTTCTGTTCAGCTAGTCTTCAGATGATTTTTGAGGTTGATTGTTTTGTAATTTATTTGTAATTTTTATGTGATCCTGGGAGGCCGTAGTCATAGTGTTGACCTTATTTGACATCTTGGACCTTCCTAGCATGTATACTTTAAAGGAAAAGAGTCACTAACATCTTTTCAAAGAAATCCAAGATGGTTTTTCCTGATTATTTTATTCATTTACAAAAAAGCTGAATACATTCTCATGTATAAAATTCTCATGCAGCAATTACAGTTTTGAAAAGGTGGGGACTGGAAAACATGCTATCCACATTTAATTCAGTAGATTTTAAGGTGTTTGTGGACAGAAAGCTCGATGCATGGATTTAATAAATAAAAACATCCGTAGATCTTATGGTTTAATATTCCAACTGTTTCCTAAGAAAAAGCCAAAATCCCAATTTAATGACTAGCCCACATTCAGATAGTCTGTTAGTCTAAAAGTTAGAGTGATACAAAATTCCAAAAAAATTGTATACTTTTCTTATATAATCATATTCAAAATGTTATGGAAATAAATTATTATTTGTTATAAATGGAAATTTTAAAACACCATTCTTTACAAGTTTGTTAATAGATTATTTGACACAGAAATTTCTAAATACCTGTGCCAAGATAGTTATCTATATGAAGATGAAAGATAAATATAGTCATCTAAATGAAGATCTCCTTATAGTGACAATATCATCTTCTCAGGAGTGCTTCTCAGGAGAACTCTGGTATTATTTCATATTTAAAGATACAAAAAAAGAAAGATATTATATTGTATGGCACAAAAAAATCTTTATCTGTTAAAACAAGCTATATTAAAATGAAGAGTACTATACATGCTGGATACCATTTTTGTTTTTATTTGTTTGTTTTACATTTCTGCTATATTATAGTTTCAAATGTCGTTGAACAGTCATTAGGGAGACCTCAGTTTATTTGTTTGAAGAGCAATATAGATTAATGCCACACAGTAAAACATACAATGTTTGAATTTTCTGGCATTGGGATTTCTTAAGAGGTTTATATAAACAGTTTTCTTCTTTTCCAACTATTTTGAATCTATGTTATGATTGTGAGATAAATTAAGATCTTTTAAAATAAGGTGAAACTGCCCAGGTTTTGAGATTTTCCTGTGTCTTAATTGAAATTTGAAGCTCCTTCTCCGTGCTTAATTGACAATCAAAAGCATGTGGATGAATAATAATCCAAGATTGTGAGATCTGTCGACACCCCAGATATTGCCATCGATTAGAATTGTTCTCAGTGGAGTATTTAATTCTCTGAGACATTTGGAACATCTACTCGGTCAATTCATTTATCTTTTCTTATTGTAATACAAATTCTGTTTAAAAATAATATATTTGCCTGTAATACAAATTCTGTCTAAAAATTATATTTATGTCTGTGTTTCATCAGTCAAGACATAATGAAGGTTACTGGACCTATGAGGGAGAGTTAAGGCTCCCTAAAGTTATAAAAACCACAAATAGATAAGACCTGTGACTGAAGGAATACTTAAATGCAATTTCTTTCTCTGAAAAATTCTGTTTCAGATGAGTAGTTTAGTTTCTGCTCTTTTTAAATCTTTTGCCTTTTCACTTTCAAAATATATAGGTCTAACTAGCAAAATGACTTTTGAATTAAGTAGGAAAATGTGCTTGGTTATAGTATCTTGAAATCTTTCATAGACATGGTGCTAATCTTCCATGAGCATAAGTTGAACATGTTGTTAGTTATGTAACAAATGAGAATTTATGACATAGGTTAGAGGCCTCTGTTTACATTTGTTGAGTGTTGGCAAAAGAAAAGTTAAGGAATTCTCTAAACTAGGCTCCTCATATAGCAGGAAATGAGTTACTTTACCTAGTTAAACATTATAAGATGAGAACAGGATAAAAAAATTCACATTCTGGAACAAGACCAGTGTAATGAATAATTTTAGAATTCCACATGATTTTGTTTTTCCAGATACATTCTCTGCTAAATTGTCATGACAAATTTGCCCTACTTAGTAGCATAAACTTCTTAACTCTGGGTTAACTTTTAAACTTAGCAAGTTAAAAACAAAATGAGGTTATTGCAAAGAAGACCACTATTAAATACGGATGTTTGCCATTGTGGAAGATGGTTAGAGAGTTAGGATTAATAGGTCTATGGTATTATAGTAATAATTCTGGATTAATTTATCCTATAAACTAGTTGCTTTTAAAAAAAGAACCTTAAAATAATGGGAAATAGCAATTATTCTTTTGGAGGACAAGAAGGAAACATTTAGGTGGGGTCATATACATTTTAGTGCCAGAGAGATGAAGATAAAATGGAAGTAAATAAAAGTTAACAATAACAACAACAACAAAAATGGTCATGACATCTTTTAATTATTTTAAGGATAACTCTGAACTCAAAATATTTGGAATTTACAAATATCTACAACTTATAGTTCATGTTCTAAATTAGACTCTTTAGTAGTTTACTTAGGATTTGTCATCATAAAACTATGGAAAATAGAGACATTTTCAGATATGGTCTATTTCTCTAATATTTCCTAACTGGTCTAGTGAAAAAATAGTTTATTGAAATCAGAGATAAGCAAATCTATATTTTGGTTTACCTTTTCTAAAAAATAAAGGTTGCTCTAATAGGGTTAGAAGATGTATAATATGTTATTAGGATTTAGTTCTTTTACTGTGTGTTTTTTTCCCTTAACTTTTAGATGCATTTAAGTTTGTAACCTTACCTATAAATCAGTCAAGCAGTATTTATTGATTGCTTACTCTTTGGTCCAAGTTTAATCATTCAGTGCCACATTTGATTATATTTATATTTTATCATCTAATATTCTATGTCTGTATGAGGAAATACTAGACATTTATTGAGAAATTTTCACTTTTAATCCCAGAAGCATTACCACTAAAATTACAATATACATGTAAATATATTAAAATGTGATTTTAGAATTCTCTGTGATATTTTTTTTTCACTTTCTAATTAAAAAGGTTTATGAAATGTCTTGTTTAGGATTCATTTTTTGATTAATGGGAAACCTAGCATCTGCAACAAAGACATATTTCATAAAACTAGTAAATTAAAAGTGCTTACCTTGCACCTATATTACACTGAATACTCATCTAACTAGAATTGTTCTAATTTATTTTTTGAAATACAATTTAACTCCTTGAAATTAATCATTTGCTGTTTTGCTTTGGTGACCCATGATCCTTTGTCAAATTCTACATACTAGCAAACATATACTCCTACTTTTATTTCTGTTCCAATATATCAAAAACAGACTCAGAAGACTTTTTTTTTTTGTCATGATGGAGTAGCAAAGACCAAACTGAACAATATGCATATAATGATAGTTTTCTGACATTAGACAACGAGCAAAGCATGACTGTGATATGAGAGAAAAGAAACAATGTGATCCAATAGCCACCCTAACTTTATACCTGGATAAAACATTTGGAGGAGAGAAGAGGGAGGGGAAAGAACATAGATCTCTCTTTGAGTTGAAAAGACAGAAATTGTGGTTAGAGGAAGTAGTGGGGGCTGATACAACTGGAAGTTGTGAGACAAAGTTCAATAAAAGAGAGAAATATTTACAGAAAGAGCTACAAATAATTAAATAAGGTTTACCTTATTCAATTTTTTTTTCTTTTTCTTTTTTTTCTGAGCTTTAGATCACTCATCTGTAGCAAGAAACTCGACAAGGTCAGGCAAAGAACTAAAGGAAATTGTAAGATGAACAATTACCAGAGTTTGACCAAGAGAGGGAGGCATTCAAATTCCAACCAGAAAGAATGGGCAGCACTTAGAGGTCACACAGGCATACATTAGAGATCACCAAGGAGTAAAATCTTAGCAGTAGAGTTGAAGTACCCCTGAAGTGAAAACTAATCTAGACTTTCCACAGAAATGCTTAAAAATAGGTCTCAAAGTGATCTACAAGTAACTGCCTTATAGTCTTTAAAGGAGAAAACAGATTTAGTTTTTATCTAGATTTAAGATAATCAACCTATATCATTTACAAAGCCCATCATTCTATAAAAATATATTAGATTTTAAATCAAGTAACAACATACTTAGAACGGTTGACTGAAATAGAACCATATATAAAATTTTATAATAACTAAGCGTTTGAAAAGTAAAAACATTCTTCCTAATAGAGAATAAAATCATTGGGGAAAAGAGAAAGTATTTTTAACTAAAGGAAAATAAAAATATCACAATTTGTGGAGTAGCTTAAAGCAGGACTTGAGGTAAATACATAGTTTTAATTTCATATAGAGAAAGCACAAAGTCTTTTTTTTAAACCACTTTTTTGAGGTATGATTGGCATTCAAAAAGCTGTATATATTTGATGATTTTGACAGTAAATGTACATTAGTGAACCACCATGGAAATCTATGCCATACTATATATGCAGCTACTATGAAAAGAGTATGGAAATTCCTCAAAATATTAAAAAGAGAGCTACCATATTACCCAACAATCTCATTTGGGGGTATCTAACCAGAAATAATGGATGTGATTATGGCATAGATTATAGTGGTGGTGTCATTAAAGTATATTTATTGTCAAACTATGACATATATATATATATATATATATATATATATATATATATATATATATAAAATATCATGTATATCATATATATATAATATATATATCATTCTAGAATGACATTGGTTCAAATTCCTAATGTCTATATAATTTTACTTTAAAAATTATGACTAATATATATATATATACACACACACATGTTTGCATACATAGATATATATCCAAAAGAATATTTAAATATATATGATAAAAATGTAGAGTATATATATATGTGTGTGTGTATATATGTGTGTGTGTGTATATATATATATATACATATATATTATATATATGTATATATATATATACATATATATAATATATATATATATATATGGAGAGAGAGAGAGAGAGAGAGAGAGAGAGAAAGAAATATAACATTACCAGCAACATTAGAGTATCTTGTTTATGTCCTCTCATGTAGACTCATTTATCACACCTAAAGAAAATCGACCTTAAATTTGAGTTTGTCATTCCCCTGCTTAGTACCAGTAACTAACATTAACTAAAATACATTGTTTGGTTTTGTATGTTTTTTAAATTTTAATACATGAAATTAAACTGTATATGAAATTTTGAAACTTGCTTTTTCATTCATTATGCTCCTGAAAATCAGTCACATTGATTTATATAGCTCTAGTTAACTTACATTTTGTTGCTATTTAATATTTCATTGTATGTGTATTTTAGCATTCTTTTTTTATTATCTGTTGATAGATATTTGAGTTATTCTAGTGTCTGTGCATTATAAATGTTGCTATTGGTATTTTGAACCATGTCTCCATTACATTTGGACAAAAATTCTCTAAGGACACTGAAGTAGATTATTGCTTCAATTTTACTGGATGACTTCAAATCATTTCCAAATTGATTACATTCACCATACTGCTACCGTAAAAGTCTACGGTCCTTATCTTCACTAGTATTTAGTATGTCAAACACTTTATTTCTTTTTAATAAACTTAAATTAATATTTCTTGTGGTTTTAATTTGCATTTTTTGCTTAAGAATGAGGTTAACTGAAAATAATTTTATTTTAAATTAATTATATTTGAGCAAACAATTTTATTTTTAAAGTTTATAAAATAACTATTTTAATATCTGCTATATTATATATATAATAATAGTAAAACATTCCATTTGAAAAACAAAATAGTCCATAATTCAAAACAGGGGAACAAAAGAATATTATCTCTAGCTCATTTCTGATAAGGCAAAGTAAATGTTTCCATCTATTTTCCAAAATATTATTTGGATACCCTAATGATACTGGAAACATAATTTAAATTTTAATTTACATTTTTATTATGTATTAAAAACTGGACAGAAATAACCCACTAATTTTAAATTAATTAATATTGAGCATCAAGTTATGCTAATTTTTTTTAATTTTTCGGGGAAAGCAGAATCCAGATAAAGCACTGTTTCTATGAATGTACTGGAAAAGTTCATTAGTAATAAATAGCTTCATAGGAAGAGTCAAGTTACCACTACTTTCTAGTAGAAAGACTTTACGGGCCTTTGTGGGTTACTTTTTAATTTCTCATTTTCTTCCATTTGTCTTTTAAAATATCTTACAGGTCATTCCTCTAAAACAGAAAGCATTAATAGAAATTCCATTAAAACCTGATTATTGTTTAATAGGTAAATTTTTACAATGTCGAGAGTAATGAGATTGCCAATCAATGGAATATATAGTGTATTAAAATGTGAAAATGAAATGGGAGTATCGTGAAAATGCCGTGGCCTTGGGAACTTTGAAATAACCTTGCTGTCACAAATGAAAATGAAAAAAAAATGCGTTTGAAAAAGTTAATAAACCTTGAGGTGCTATAACATGTTTGTTACATCAAGAAAACCCTATAATCAGATATACTATGTTAATAGGTAATCTGAAAAATTATACATCTCTTTTAGAATCTTGAATTTTTACAAAATGATTACTTCATGATATATGAATAATAATAATAATAATAATAATAATAATTTTAAATACTGCCTCTTCTACTAGTTATCTGTGTTGCATGTCCGATTACCTCAGAATTTAGTGGGTTATAACACAATTAACATTCATTTTTTCACAGCTCTTAGGAGTCAAGCATGCACAAGCCCCTGGGCAGGGTAGTTCTGGCTGAAGGTCTCTCATGAGTTGCAGGAATAGTTTAGCCATGGTTGCAGTCATTTTAAGGATTGACTGAGACTAGAGGATCTGCTTCCAACCTGTGTCACTCATGTAGCTTAGCAAGCAAGCTGGTGCTGGCTTTTGTGAGGAACTGTCAATTTCTTTAACGTAGACCTCTCCATGGAACTATTTGCATGTCTGCATAAATGGGCAGTTGACTTTGTTCAGAGCTAGTGGTTCACGACAAAACATCCTAAAATCAGCACCAGCTTTTGTAACCAAGCTACAGAAGTCAGATGCTTTCACTTGTGCTGTATTACATGGGAGACACAGATCAATCCTGATACGATCTGGAGGCATCTTCATTAAAGTTTGAATAACGGAAGATAAGGTTCATTGGGAGCCATCTCGGAGGCCGGCTATTACATTCCATTTCAAAACTGTATGTTATTTTCATGTGCCTATCACACTTTAGTGTTAAAACAAACAAACTGAAGTGTTAAAAAATAAACTAACTGAAGAAAACAAAACAAACAAACAAACAAACGAAAAACTAGAAACCAAAAAACCTCTTATTAAGAGTACAAGTTACTTAAATGTTCCCTATTGTAATATGACTAAGGTGAAACTTCATGTTAAAATTTTGTTACTGTGGAATAATAAACTGTACTATTATTGGTTATTTTTATAGTAACCTGAGCTAAGGATATGGCCAAAATCTTTGGTAATGAAAGTTGTCAAAATTATCAGAATGAAAGAAATGGTTCTGTATAGAAATTAAGAAAAATAAAGAGTTTGAATTCCATACATTTTACAAATTTGCTGAGGCCAACTTACATAATTTACACTATTAAATTTACTTATGCAAAGGGATTCACAATGTGGAGATGTTGAATATCTCAAGCGTAAGTTTAACATTACAAAATTATAGTTAATGCACAAATATCTTTGTACTTGAGTAAACAGAACTACACAACTACAGCAAATATTTATAACTACAATTATTATAGGCAAACATATCAGAAATTTAAGCAAAAAATAATAATCCCAAGAAGAAATCACAATAGAAATTTGTTTACATGTCTAATATTACCTGTCTCTTTGGCTCACTAAGCTATATTTATTTAATTAACTAAACGAGCTTCAATTTATTTTATAAAAATTGAACATTGGAATCATCATGCTTGTATCTCACTTTTGTCTTGTGATTTAGAATCTAAAACTGTTTAGAAGATATTTCAGTAAATCACCACTACTGCTTTTGAAGTAGAAATTGTTATTCCCACTTTATTAATGAGGACATTAGGGCTTAAATGTTTACCTGGCTTGCCCAGTGTCTCAGTAGGTCGGTATAAGCTGGAGAGTTTTGGATTTGAACTTTGTCTTTTGATTCAAAGTCAAAGCCTTAGCCACTAAACCAGATTACTTCTCACTAATCATGTATTATAAAACAGCCTAGATCTCATTCTTTTGAAATCTTTATTTTTAAGAAAATACTTGGAATTGTAATGACCTAATTATTGACTATTAGGATAATAAGTCACCATTTTAGATAGATTAGTATTTTTTTTTCTATAGAACACTATTCAACAACTGAACATTTAAAAAGTGTCATTGTGTTATTTGCCTATCAAATGTCCTCATGATTCAAATGCCATAAATTACAAAATGGAATACAAATGGATACTCTATTATGTTCAAGTGTGTTTTTATGCTATTACTATTATTATTATTACATGGTCTCTAGTCTAGGATACCTGGAGCATGAATATAAGCATGTTATAGTTGAAGACTAATTTGTCTTCTCTGAGAGAATGTATTCATTTTACTTTGACATAAATTAGAATAAGACATTTTTATCATCAGCTTCTTTAATTGTCATATCTAAGAAAATGTAAAATTGATTAATGTTTTCATAGTAAATAGAAGAGTTTTGAATTTCCTTGATGTCTTTCAAGTATTGAGAAGTGTTATGCAATTCACACCCACTTTATTCTCAATTATTCAGAGTAATAGAGAAAAAGTACGAAATGGCATTTCTCATATCACAGCTAGCTGACAGAATATACAATTAGGCTTGATTCATAGCATTTATTAAAATTTCCATTTAATTGCTAATTAGTCTGTATAGATTTGTAAATGTAGGAACTGGCACTTGTGTAATTTTTTTTTCCCCCTTAATGCTCAGCACAGCAGAGAGCATTGAAATTTCTGTAGAGTAAAATCACAGTAATTCTTCATTATGCCCTGTGGTAGTCATGAAAATAATTATAGATTCACCAGTCTATTTATTTTCTTAACATTCTTTGTGTCAATCTTTTACTTCCACTACCACCCCCCAACCTCCAACATGAAATGTTGGAAAAAATCATAGAATATTAGAGTTGGCAACATAATATGTCAATTTCCATGTTTTGCATATTAGGGATAGCAATATCCAGAGAAACTTCCTATTATATATGATCACTTTCACACATCTAAGTCATCAACAGATTTCTAACTGAAATGAATCCTGATTCTACTTTAAAGTTGCTAATATTAATAAACCATGTCTGATTTATTTTCTCTTTGATCCTAGCTAATTTGGCAAAAAACGTTGTAAGGTATAAAAATGTCAAATCACTATATTGTACACCAATATAACCAATATAAGATTGTATACCACTATACTTATATACCTAAATAAAAAATAAAAATAAATCAAAAAAGAACAAAATTCAGAATATTTATAGGTAGTTCAGCTAGGCATTGAAACATTTAATTTTTTTTCCTTCTTTCCTTCCTTCCTTCCTTCTTTCCTTCTTTTTGAAATTGAAAATTGATTAAAGATTAAATTCTGCTATCTGGCCCCTCCAATTTAAGATCTTTGATTTAGTAAAGAATAAGGACAAAACCCTCAGGTTATCTAAATATTGTGGCCAATTTTTGAAGGTCTAAGAATTGACAAATTTTCATTTTAATATTACATGGAAAATATTACAGACAACTTAGCCATTCTTGTTAGTACACCTAAGAAATGAAATGTGATTAAGGTCATGGTTTTAGAGGCTGAAAGAACAAAATTGTGATTTTTGGCTGTATTCTCCTATTTATGGTCTTGAGCAAGTTATTTAATCTCCTTATGACTCACTTTACTCATCTATAAGTAAGGGAAGCCAATAGTATTTTTGTCATAGAACTGTTATGATATTTAACATATTTTATGTAAAACCTTAGCATACTGTATATAACTTTGTAACAATTCTATAAATGTTAGCTATTAACATGTATGACATTGCAATTGTAATTATTCCTTCTAAGAAGCTATTAGAATCTTCTAATCTATGTATCTATGTGTCTATCTATATAACTGTTATCTGTCATCTATCTATTTGTAAAACTATGTAGGCATACTCTTAGGCCTTTGTATATACATATAGAGTGAATGTCTTTGCTTAATATTTAGTGATTCTGTGATTTATTTATGTTGAAATATAATCGCTTTCTCAAAGATTCATAGCATTCTGGCATAGTATTTATACTGCCATTTGCGACAACGTGGATGGATCTTGAGCTTGTCATGCTAAGTGAAGTAAGTCAGAGAGAAAAAGTTAAGAACCGTATGACTTCAGTCATATGTGGGATACAAAACTGAAAGCAACAAAGGAACAAGACAAACAAAGAAACAGAAACTCATAGATACAGACAACAGTTTAGGGGTTACCACAGAGGGGAGGGAGGATGGTAGAACAGGGAAAAGGGGTTGAAATAGATGATGATGGAAGGAAAACTCACCTGGGTGGTGAGCACACAATGCAACATGTAGATGATGTGTTATAGCAATGTACACTGAAAACCCATATAATTTTATTAACCAAATCACCCCAATAAATATAATCTATTAATTAATTAATCAATTAAAACTAAGACACAACTCTATATACAGAAGCCTTGTATTAAATAATATACAGAAGTGATATACAGAAGCCTTATATTAAATAATAATCACTAAGATGGGCACCAACCTCCAACTTAAAAATAATTTATTAAAAAAAAAAAAGAATTTATATATGATTTACTCTACTGTCCTTTTGAATAACCTCAAGAGTTTACGCCAACAGCAGTTTTTTTTCTCTGCCCTCTTTGTTTATCCAAGCATTCCAGCCCATTGCCAATCTTACCTGAAAAAGATTCTGTGATGAAGCACAATAAGTATATTTTTCAGGGTTGCTATTGCTGGAATAGAAAATCAATGTTCACATCTTTATTAATTTTATTGGTATTACTTAGTAATGATGATAGTAATAAAAATATTGGCTAACATTTACTGTGTTAACTGTTGGAGAAGCTCTTTACACACCTTCTTTTTTTCATTTAATTCTAACAAAAACATGAAATTGATACTAAAATCCCCATTTTCAGTAGTGGAAGCTGAGATAGAATAAGATTTATTGCCCGAGATGAAACTATTTGAAGCTATTTAGACGGTGTTTGCATTTAAACTCCATATTTTAAAGTTGCTTACAGCTTATTTATCTAAATAACAAAGCCACTCTTTCAAAACTTAATATTAAAATTATATTTAACATTTCGTAGTTTTACATATAATGAATATGAAAGAATATCTTATCATATATTCATACTCTTGTCTATTAAATACATTTAAAACATTTCATAAATTTTTGAGCAGTTTCCTCTTCCATGGATATCCTGTTCTGATGCTTTGCTCATATTTATCTTTCATATCGATGTTATTTTAAAAAATATATTTAAATTATTTTTAAATTATTTTCATATCAACTTATACCAAGAACCGCAAAATCTGATTCAGTGCTATTGCCGGCAACACTGCCTTTTCAGCCTGGTTCTTCCACTTAGCAATATGTATTTAAGATTCATTTGTGCTTTTTCATGATTTGATATTTCATTGCCTTTATAGCTGAATATTTTTACATTGTAGTGATATATTGCAGTTCATTTATTTCATTTACCTGTTGAAGGGTGTTTCCTGGATTCCAAGTTTTGTTTATGAAATAAGATGCTAAATTGTCTCATGCAGGTTTTTGTGTTCACATGTGTTTCAAATATGTTGGCAAATACCTTGGAGCATGGTTTCTAGATGTATAGTAAGATTATGTTGAATTTTGTAAGAAACTTTCAAAATGTCTACCAAAGTGTTTATTTCACATTTGGAAAAAATGTGTTTCTATTGCTCTGCTTTCTTGCTAGCAATTGATTTTGTCAGTTTTGTTTTGTTTTTCTAATATCTATTAATATATGGCAGGATCTCATTGTTTTGAATTGCAATCTTCTAATGAGAAATGATGCTGAGTATCTTTTCATATAAATGTCATCTACATACCTTTTTTGGTCAGGTTTCTGTTCTGGGTTTTTGCGCAGTTTGAAAACTTGAAATTGCATTGCTCTTTTTCTTATACAGTTCTTTGAATATTTTTAGTTATAAATCCTTTATATGTATGTGATTTCCTAATCTGTGGCTTTTTGTTTTTTACAGTGTCTTTCACAGAGTAAAAGTTTTTAATTTTAATAAAGTAAAATTGATCAACTTTTAAATTTATGAATCCTGCTTTTGGTGTTCTATTTAAAAAATCGTCATAAAAACCAATGTCATACATTATACTGTATGTTTTCTCCTAGAAGTTTTATATTTCTACATTTTGCATACAGGTCAATAATTCACTTTCAGTTAATTTTTGTTTTAGAAATAAGGACTTTTTTTTGCATAATGATGTTCCTTTGTTCTACCAGCATTTATTGAAAGAACAACTTTACCTTAATTGCCTTTGCACTTTTCAAGATTCAGTTAACTATATTTTTGTTGGACTTTTTCTCATCAGACTATTGTAAATGACATTTGTTATGTCAAATTCCTGCTGTTCATTGCTTACATATGGGAAAACAATTGACCTTTTATCAATGACCTTGTATCCTATGAACTTGCTACACTTGCTTTTATTTTCAGGACTTTTCTTTTTGTCAATTCTTTGAGGATATCTTTGCGTTGTTCCTAATTTTATGGGGAAAGATTTTAGTCTTTCACTATCACATATGAGTTTAGCCATATGTTTTTTATTTCATTTTCTTTACTGGGTTACGATTTTTTTTTTCTCTTCTTTGTTTTTGAGAGTTTTTATCATGACTGTCTGAGGTTGTAGTTTTAAAGTGCTTTTTCTACATTTATTAACGTGATATAGATTTTTTCTTATCAGATTTGTTAAATTGGTGGATTGCATTGAGTTATTTTTGAATGATGAATTAATCTTGCATTCCTAGGATAAATCACAGTTGGTCATGATCTCTTATCCTTTTTGTATATTTCTGGATTTAGTTTTGTAATATTTTGACAACAATTTTTGTGTTTAAGTTCTTACAGAGATGTTGATCTGTGTTTTTCTTTTCTTGCAGTGTCTTATCAAAGTTTGGTATTGGGGTATAAAGGTCTCATAAAATGAGTTGGGAACAATTACCTCTGCTTATATCTTCTGGACAACATTATACATAATTAGTACTATCTCTTCATAAATGTTGGGTATAGTCACCTATGAAACTATCTGGACCTAGTGCTTTCTGTTTTTGAAGGTTATTAATTATTGATTCAATTTTTATGATAGATAGAAATTGATAGATAGAACTAAGTTCTCCATCTGTGTGAGTAGTGGTATTATGTGTATTTCAAGAAATTAGTCCATTTTATCTACATTATCAAATCTGTGAACATGAAGTTCTTTGTATTATTCTCTTTTCATGTTTTTCATCTCTATTGAATCAATATGTCACCTATCATTCATGTCTCATATGGCATTGTGTCTTTTCCCTCTTTCTGTGTATGTTATTTTGCCTAGAGATGATCATATTTATTGATATTTTCAAATAACTAACTTTTGGTCTTATTGATTTTATTTATTGACTTCCTGTTTCAAATTTATTTTGTTTTACATTTAATATGTTTGTCTTTCTTTAGTTTTCTATGATGGAAATCTAGGTTATTTATTTTATAGATTCCCCCTTTCTAATATATTCATCAATTGTGTTTTTCTCTAACCACCATTTCACTGCATCCTACAAATATTAATAAGGCTTTTAAAATTTCCGTTTAGTGTGAAATATCTTTAATGCCTTTAGTTTAGAGATTTCTCTCATCAAGGTTTATTTAGAAATGTATTGTTTAATTTTCAAATATTTGGGGATTTTTCAGTTATTTAGGTTATTGATTTCTCCCTTAATTCCCTGTGACCTCAACACAAACTTTGTATGATTTTTATTCTTTAATTTTTTTTAGATGTGTTTTATGGCCCAGAACATGCTATATCTTGGTGAATGTTCTTTGTGAGCTTGATGAGACTGTATATTTTGCTATTGTTGGATAGAATATTTTAATAATTGTCGATTCATAATAGGAATTGAGGTAAATAGACATTTAGAATAAATTTTATGATAATGTAGTTAGAAGCCAGACTGTGTTTAATATTTGCCATAATTAGGTGCCAGATATTACTAATTCTTCTAGAGTTCTGGTTTAGTTCTGTGTTTGTTTGCTTATTTGATCTTTTTCCTTTTTGGGGGGCTCATGGGCTACCTAGGTATTTGTCCTCAGAAAGATTCTGTGTATTGCATCTCTTTCCACTGTAATCCACTGTTAATATACTGAAGCCCTATGAGGTGGTAGTCAAGTAGTGAGGGAATAGAAGCATTATATCATCTTTCAATTGAGTCTCAGTCTTCAGTGAGCCTGTATTTCAGGACCGTGGTTTTAACTAGTGTTTCTGATTTGCTTTTGTTGTATAAATGTTTTTACTTTGTCTCTTCTTACCTTCCCTGGATGTAATCTATTTTCCTGAAGCCCTGTCTTCTGTTAACTATGCCCCTGCCCCACTTCTCAAGTGACTCAGGAATATTGGAGAGGATTGGAATAGGGAAAAATTCCTTTCTTCCAACTAGGATAATGTTCCAACACTTGACTCTTGGCAAGTCCCATTCCTGGAGAGTACACCTTTGTTATACTCTAAAAAAAATGGATATATACGCCCAGAAGTCTCTGGGCGTGTTTCATAGTGGACACTTTTCCCTGTCCCTGTAGAATCCAGAAGGGGATCTTGCTCAGTCTTTACTGGGAGAGTCTGATGGAGTTCTTTTAGGGAAACTCACAAAATATGCATACATAGGGCTGGATTGATGTTAAAATTGCAGACTATCGAAGTTCCTGACTCTCAAGCAAGTCCACACTCAGACTCCAGCATTTGATCAAAACTATATCAAGGTTTTCCTACCCGTTTGTGGCTCCAGTTGTCTCTGCTTCAGATGAACAAATACCAGCTGTGATACTCTAGATATATCTGACTCTCCATATTTTGATTTGGTAGTTTGTCCTGTGACCTCAGTTCTCTGATTGGTCCATAACTATAGTGCAAAACTATAGTTAAAAAGTTTATTTATTGCCTGTATTTAATTACATACAATGTACATTTGATAATTTGTGTAAGTCATTGTATTGGCTATTTCAAACATTACAAAAAATAATTATCTTCTATATACTTATACTTAGTCTCCATTTAGAATCTGTGATATAGGTAGGAAAATGTGACCTAGTAGTTAATATCAGAAAATTTAGAGTCAAAAAGACCTGACTTTCAATCCTGAATCAAAACTTTGGGAAGATTTTTCTGTGCAAAACGGTAATACTAGTACACATCTAACAGGATCTTTGTAAAGAATAAAGGAGATAATGTATTTATTTACCATAGCATCTAGCTTATAAGAAATGTTCAATTAATTGTAATTATTATTAATCCTGTTGTATAGATAAGAAGCTGAGACTCAATGTGGTCAAGGGTTTGCCATATCTCTAAAAAAATGAATATAGGTCTTCTTAAGCGGGATAAAATCAAGCAAGTAGAGAACTATAAGTAAAAAAAAAAGTAAAATGCAAAGTATTAAAAGTTTCAAAATGGTTATAAAGAAAAACAGCTTTAGGGAGAGATGAGTAGAAATGTAACATTGTGTTGTGGTGAAGTAAGGAAAATTTCTATGAATCAATGGTATTTAGATAAGCATTGACAAAATTACAGAATTTTCACAGACAAACACAGGGTAGCTTTGTAAAGGAAGCTGTAATCAATGGATATTTTGCAGGAAAACAGCAAATAGTTCAGTGTATCTGGAGGACGGCATTCATATTGATGAGTATGGAGGATATAAATGAGAAGCTAGGCTTTCTGGGAGAGATAGTGTTTGAACTTAATTCAGTAGTCCATCTTTTTTTTTTTTTTAATTGGAGCACAATATAAAATACAAACATATTTTTAATATTCATTTTAATTTTTTGCACAGATCTAAATTCAAGTTTTAATTGTCCATGGTGATAAAAGAGCAAATAATCTTTTATCCAATAAGGAGTTACTGGAACCAGTGGAACAAAAGTACAATAGTTAAGTTCGAGACAAGGACAAACAGTAAATAAGTTGGTGAGGAGTTAACAAAGTAGATATATTTAAATCTAAAAGATAAAAAGTGTCCTGCTTTTGAGTGCCTTTTAAAAATTTCCTTGTAAAATAGTTCATGATTAGTTGTGGAGCCAAAAATGGATAGAAATTTCAAAGTCAACAGCACATGCTCTATTTCAATTGTACAATTTTGTATAACTAAATATTTACAAAAACCATAATGAATAGTAATGTCCAGTTCTTGAGAAAGTAAAAATTAAAAGTTGCTTCAGGTAGCAAAATTAAACATTTTTTCTGTTGTTGTTTTACCTACTATTCCTAATTTTCAATGTTCATAATTGATTCTTGGAAACAAAATATTAGGGACAGCACAACCACTTACTGGGAAATATCGTTGATAGCCATTAGGCACTTCAATGTAACTAAAGGAAAAATTTAAAAGGCAATAGACTTTTGAAGATATATTTGACAATTCCTCATCTAATGACTCCAATGATTATTTGTGAGTTTAGTTTAAAGGCATTCTTACAATGCTTGTCTCAAACCTGTCTTAAATTTTTAACTTCTTATGAAAATATTATACTGGAAATAAAAACATATTGAAAGTGGCCCAAATTGTATTAGAATATAATTATGAACTTATATGTAGAGAGGATGTCCAAAAAATAAACAAATAATCATTATTTCAGTCAAATGAGGGTTCTGTTAATATCTGTTCTATGCCCTTGTACGTATACTATGTGAATAGATTTAATCTCCCGTTAAAGATGAGAGCTACATATCTTGTCTATGGATCATTTAAAACAATGCTCAGTGACATTTTGGATAGGGCAAACATTTTAGAAATAGGCCAAAGCTAAAAGGGCGAGCAAATGCACACGAGCTTTTTTCCTAAATTCATGACTGTGTCATTTCTTCAAATTTTGCCAAGGGATAAATATTTTCATAACTAAAGGGTGTGTAAAACACCCTTTTGAGTATTTTAAGTGTACTGCTCACCAACTTTTATTTCTTAAAAAAAACAAGGTTATATGACTTTTACTAGTAATTGGAGGGGTTAAAGGAGAATTGTCAAATGGATTCCTAAAGAGACTATTTTCATCACAGCTCACTAAACATGATGGCTGCTGTCTGGGCCAAAGATTCATTTCGTTTTCTCTCTGGCTTTCTTTGCCAGTGGGAAAAATTAAGTAATGCTGCTGTCTCTTCAGTCATCCTTATCATAAACGATCACTCTGTGTGACATGTGTTAATTATTCCAGCCATCTCTTTTTCTCTCTACTAGATTAATAGTTGCCAATTATGATTCCTCTCTCCTGCACTGCTATTGTGTATACATTTTCTAATTCTCTTCATTACACCAATGAGTACGTATAATTATGATTATAAGTTACCCATCTATCTTTTCAAGGACAGTGAGCAATGCAATGCTATAAAAGGCTAGAGAGAGAGTGTGTGTATGGGTGTGTCTGTGTGTGAAAGAGAGAGAGAGAGAGAGAGGGAGAGAGAGAGAATATGATTACCTTGCATAAATATAAACTGAACACATGAATATAATGCATATATACATATCATTTATTTATATGTTCTTTTAAAAATATAAAACAAATAGGCAAAACTGAATCAATGAAAACCAGGTCTTATTGGAAGCCCTTATGTCTGGCCACTGAGCTAGCATTCCCTCTGCAATTCACATCTTCTCCTGCTGATATCCAAACTCTCCATTCTATGGGCATTTAAATGGTACATGCTCCATAATTAGGTTAAACCACAAAGATGTATACTATTGTACCTACTAAAATTCACAGGTTACAGAATTCATCACGTTCAGTAGGAGTTTGGTGGGGGAAACAGATACAAAAGATTAGAACAATTTAAGGTCAAAGGCTAGTCGGCCTCAAGAGGAACCGTGACAGAAAACAGAGGTGAAGTGTTCTGAAGATACCCATTTTTTGCCTTAAAATGATAACACACTGATTAGATGTCAGTGCAAAATTAAAGAAGCAGGAAAATACATTCTTTACTTTTTATGTTTTTTTCTCTAAAAGCATTGACACATTTTTTAAGCAAACTGGACAGTCTCATATTCCCAGGTCACATTCCCAAAACCTTGTGTAATGGGAGGCATGAGATTGTTGCTGTTATTCCTTAACCTCTGCTTCCTCTTATTTATAAGAGTACCAGGAGCCACCAGAACCAACACGTACTGCAGATCTGTCCGAGCCTTTGCCAGTGGGAATTCAGACCTTTATCTTCCTAAGAAGAGATGAATGATCTTCAATCCCAATCTTTTCAACCCATGAAATTTTTTTCACATAAATCTTTATTTTTACAAAGCTTTTCTTGGCCCCCAACTGCCAGAAAATTGTCTCATTTAATTCTGTATTCTTAAATTCTTATATACAGAGGGTGCAAAAACAATGTATACACATTTTAAGAAAGGTAAAAACTGTATATTAAAATTATGCTGATGGTAACCACTTTGAGCCTCTCTTATAATTGCAGAATAATTTGCAGAATTATTATTTGCAAATTATAATTTGCAGAAGTCAAACGTGACTTATATTCTTATTTTGTTCTTGGTATATATTGAGTATTACAATTTTAATACAGTTTTTTCCTTCCTTAAAATGTGTAAACATTTTTTGGAACCCTCTGTATCTATTAGTACTTACCAGATTACAAATGCTTGTTTATATAGATCTGATTCTGTTCCTAGACAATGAACTTCTAGAGATTAGAGTCCTATTAAAACTATTTATAGCTTCAGTTTATACGATAAGGCCTGGATCATAATTGTTGTTCAATAAGTGGCTTTTTACTAAACTGTATAAATGCATTTTTAGATGAAGTCGATCAGTTAGAAAGATTTTATGTGTCTACTGCCCACTACATACTGTGCTAGGAACTGCTTTTACAATCTCAAGTTAGAGCCAGTCCCTCAGACAGCTAATCTACACATATATGTATGGATTAATGCTATAATAGCATTACATATAACTATAATGCTATAATAGCATTATATATAACATTATAAAAATAATTATATAAAAATGTATGCACAGCTTGTGTGTATAAATTGACTTCTCAATATTTGAAGTCTAGTTCTGTAATGAAATCATCCCAAGAATATTTCAACTAATTGTGTTAATGGAATAACATTCTTTTTGTAAAAGGTATGCATTGAAATATTAGTATTTGCACTTGTTATAAAATTTAATTTCCTATTTTTGCATATTATCTGACAAAAACTTTACCATATATTTATAATACTTGAAGATATTTATTGAGTGTACACTATATGTTTTGTCCTGATCAAAATAATATCTATGTTCACAACACTATTGTTTTTCTATTCCTACATAACATATAACCACAACCTCTGCCTTAATAATACCACACAATTTTATCATGTCATCATTACAGTGGTCCGGCTTTCTGGGTTCAGCTTAGCTGGATCCTCTGCTTGGGATCTCACACGACTATAGTCAAGATGTATTCTCATCTGGGGGTTTGGCTGGAGAATAGTCCACTTCCAAGCTGACTCAGTGTATTGGCAGAATTCGTCTCCATGCAGCTGTAAGACTCAGCATCCTGGCTTCATGCTAGTTCAATCAGCTTCTGGAGACCTCCACTCCTAAAAGCCACACTTGCCTTGTGGCCTTCCTAACATGGTTACACACTTCTTCAAAGTCTGCAAGGGAGTAAGTCTTTGGGGAGAGTCTTCTAATAAGACATTGTCTTTACATAATATATATATATATAATAACATCTCATCACTTTTGCCATATTCTATTGGTTAGAAACAAGCTAAAGGTTCTGCACACACTTCAGGAAAGGGAATTACACAAAGATATGAACACGTGGAGTCAAACACCATAGAGGATCACCTCAGAGTCTGGCCATCGCACCCTGGTACGAAGTCAACCATATTTTATGATTATAATACTAAGAACACCAGGTGTGATATGACTTGCCCAAAGTTCCACAGTTAGAAGTAGTAGAGCTGAAATTCTAACCTAAACTGTCTTTTTCTAGAGCACACACGTTCAACCTCTATGCATGGCATCGTTTTTTTCATTGCAAAGTGTCAGAAGGAGTTGCTTTACGTAATTCAAGTGTCCATCTTAGCCCCTAACATGATTAGACACAGGACCAGTTGTAAATGAAGTAAGAGAGAACAATGCCTTTAGGTTTGAGAAAATGTAGAGGATGATAGCCTTGTAAATCCATCCCCAGGTTGGCCATGGCATGCAGTCAGTTAATGTTTAGCTCGTGAATGTCTACCGCACAGCAGAGGACACAGAACACCAATATCAATGTCTAGGATTACAAAGTGTCGATTCAGTGAACAGAGTGTAATACATAAAATAAATAAATAAATAACAAATACTAAATCTGGATGTTAGAAGACCTTAGGTCCTCTGGAGGAAGTCAAAAAAATGTATTGCTCTCAACAGAGTTAGGAGATGACATGTTAAACTCACATAAAGTATTCACTGATCCTATTCCCTAGAAAAATCAGATTTGGAAGAGGCAGGTTATCCAGTTATGGCCTTCTAATGAAAACCGCTATCTGTAAGAAAAATCATCTCTTGAATTGAGGATTACTTAATAGCTAACTGAGGGGAACACAATTGCTTCCCTTTCCATAAATTTAAGAGGGTGTACTTTGTATGGATCAGCAATATATAATCTCAGAGGAAACAAAAACAGGTAGCAAAAGGGCAAATATCAATATTTAGAATACAACTGACATTATTGGCTCATGAATGGATTAATAAGGATGTAATTTAAAAAAAAACAGAAACAGAACTTGGGATATCTCATCATTGAGATATCTCATCATTGAAATTCTCATCATTGAGATGGCATTGATTCTTAACTGATTTAAGGAAAACCATGTAAGTAGTCCCTGCTTCATGTTTTCTTCTTGGTAAAAATGACATGATATTTACTTTCTCCAGGGTGAAAACATGTAACAAATAGAAAATAACTTTTTATGCAACACTTTACAATGAATATCAATAGCAGATAATGCATCTTTTTACCCAACTTTTTTGATATATCAAGTGCCAATAATTTGGGGGATAAACCTACATTTGAAAAAATAACATTAATTTAGATAATTAATCTACAGTTTCAACTGTATACAGAATATTGAAAACAAATACATAATTTTACATTGCAAGCTACCTTAAGAAGAAAATTTGGATCATATTGCTGAAGGCATCACAAGTCATTCTTAACATGGGCCTTTTCATCATTTAACTTAATGAAAAAGATTACAACATTTTACTTTCCAGGTGTGATTTGATGCCTTCAGACATCTCTTTGTTCACAGTACAATTAAATTCAATTAAATTGTTCCTAAAGATGCAATTAAGTCATTGGGTTTGTAGCAAGGAGCTCATTGTTATATAGACAGACTACAAATCCAGGTTCTTTTCCCTTCTGCCTCATTTCTTTCTACTTTCCAAATGTTAATCCCAGTGAGTGTGGAAAGTTACTTCTCTCCCTAGGGAAAGTTTATTCTGCAAGGCTGTCAATTGTACCTTGCTGTGCTTCAAGCAGAGCACGAAGAATGAAATGATTAAAAACATTAGAACCTGCTTTTCTCCACAAGAAGCAAAGATGAAAATAATGCAAAATGAGTAAGTAAAGGGAATAGAGAATCTTCATTGAATCAACCTCCTTATCAAGATAGGGACCTGTGAAAACACTTACATGGAGAAGTCAGGTGCTTTGCCCAGGGTCACACAACAAATCAGCAAATAAGCGGCCCCAGGAACTCTTAATCCTTGTCTGTGATCGTAGAATGAGACAGTTATTTGTTTTTCCTCAGTGTTGCACATGGCCATCACTCATACTGCTTGTCACGCAGGGGACCCTGCTCACTGCGCCATTCGTCGTGCAGGGTCTCAGCTCCCACTCCCCGCCCAAGAACGCAGGACACGGTAAGGCCAAAAAGGAACACCCACGGAGCCATAGATAGGGGAGTCAAACCAATATATTCTCGCTGGCGGCTGGGCTGGAGATACAGGAAGCAGGAGCTACATAATCTGCCTAACAGCAGTCCGCGCTTGCCAGCCACCATCTTCTTGCTAGCCCCCATTCCATTCCTGCTAGCGTAGCCACAGCCGTTATATTAGTGGCCAATGGCCTACGGGTTACAGCTGACGGCCAACTAGCCACAGCTGCTGGCCATCTGATCACAGTGGATGGCCATTTACTACCCGAGCCAGCACCTTTCTATGTGAGGCCGAGAGCCTGGAAACTGCTTTTTGGGGGCTTTGTCCCCACACTGCTGTGCGAAGCAAAAATAAATAAATAAATAGATTTTCTTAGTAAATAATGAGACAGAACTACCCCTGTTTCTCTTCCTCCCCACCAACGGAGTGCACATTCATCTACATATAATTTTGTTATTCATGGGAATTCTATGAGTCACACCACACAGGGTTAGAGAAGCCCTAATGCAACATAGGTTTTACTTAGAATGATAAAACTTCGTTTAGCTAAAAGACAAATGGTTTTCTTCAGGGCTCTTGTGTTTATAAGAAAATAATTTACTTGTTCTATTGTTCAACTTACACCTTTTTGTTTGTTTTCCAACTACATGTGGAAGTCAGTAGAGTGGGTTAAAATGAACAAAAATAGAAGTCAAAACATCTGCTTTTGAATCCCAGGTATATGAGTAATACAAGTTTTTTTTTGATATGTTAACCAATCTTTCTATGTTGCAGTACCCTCTGACGCCAAATTACCATACATAATGTACTTAAATTACAGGAATTTTGCTAGACTTCCTTCTGTTGTAACAACACATTTAACAGTGAAGGGCTCCTACTGATCTAAAAAAAGCTGACTCTGGGTGGTGAGCACACAAATGATATATAGATGATGTATTATAGAAATGCGCCCTGGAAACCTATGTAATTTTATTAACCATTGTCACCCCAATAAATTTAATTAAAAAATAAAAAGTTATGATTTTGATTAAGATGGCTTGTTTACATTTTTATGCTTTAAACTATTATGCTGCTCCAGAAATATAATACTGGATGGTATATAAAAATGGGGGGGGGAGGAAATGAAAGTCAGTTTTAAAAACAATATAAACAGTTTTGGGACTACAAACATAACAAAACAACAATACAACAATAAAATCTAAAGTGGGTAAGATTGGCTGAAACTCTTGGCTTGCTTTGTGCTAGTCTGAAAGCCTGCAAAAGAGGCTTGTCCCCCATCGCTGGCAGAACCATTAGTTAATAGAATTGTTCCAAAAGAATCAGAGAGTTGGAGCTGACATGCTGCTGAAAACCGACTAGTGGATCTTACAGATTCTATGAGGAATAAAAGTAAATCTCCTACAGTGACTACAGTTTCTATGGAGCTCAAAGCCTTTGGAGGTGAGAAGACCACCATGAAACCAGAAACTGAACAAAACATCTTACGGCTCTGTCACCAATGATAATTTCTATTTTATTTACAATATTACCTCTATTCTTCATATTGTACCTGGGGGGAATTTGTTTACTCCCTTAATTTTTAGTATTTCCTAAATATTGGTAATTCCAAAATTATATCACAAGATCTCAGTTATTTCCTGAAATCCATTCTAGAGGCATTCTTGGCACTTCTAATTCAGTTTCTGCAAAACAGAACTGAAAAGACAATGATAGAATTCAGACTCTTGGATTAAAAGGCATCCTCCATAAAGAAATAACAAGTAGGATACAATTTTTTTATTTTTTATTTTTTTAAGGAGGGCACATCTCACAGTGGCCCATGTGGGGATCCAACCGGCAACCTTGATGTTATATTAGCACCATGCTCTAACCAACTGAGCTAACCGGCCACCCCAAGTGACACAATTTTTTAACCAGCACTAATGAAGACTCATCAAGCTATCCTGTTATACAAACGTACAGATTTATAAGTCGAATTTAAACCTAGTTTTAACTTTTTAAATTTTCAGTTTAATTTGTGTGTGTGTGTGTGTATGCATGTGTGTGCTAGATTAGAACTACTCTATAACTAGCAAAGGATGTGGGTGAGTCCATGTGCACAGAGGCAAACAACATTTATTCGGGACTACTAAGTCAAATATAAGGAGTTAGTTTCAGGACAAACAATCATTTGGATGGGCTCACTAGAATTGCTAGTATGTAAAATATTATGCATGACAAATATTTAATTATTCTAAATAGTTTATGTTTTTCTGCTCCTCTCTGCATTGGTATGTTCCCCCTAGAGTTCTGCTTGACTTTGATTGATATCCATCAAGTAATGTACTTCAAGATTTGAAGATTTTGATACCATTGAAAAGCCCTTGATTGAGGAAATTTTTCCTTAACTCACCTCTGTGGTCATAAGTTTACAAAAGTTGTTTTATCATTATTCTTTTATTCTCTTCTGTATCTACCGCTAGTTTTTTTTTTTTTTTCTCATTCCCACACTTAGTTTTTTGCTATCTCCTTTATTTTTTTCCCACAGCCACATTTATTTTTATTTGTCTTATCAAAAGTCCAGCTTTTGGTGATTTTTGAATATTTTCAAATAATCTTACTATTATTCTTTTTGTCCTAAATTCTCTTCTGCCTCCTCTAGCAGCTCAATTTTATTAAAAGCTATCCCAAATATTTTACTTGTACCTTTTCTTTCTCTCTAATGGTCACGGTTAGCACATTTTATTCTTTTGTCTGCTTGGTGGGTAGCAGGTATATCAACTACAGAAATCTGTTCTGTGAAGTTTCTACGTATCTTAATGAAAGATATCAGTTCCCTATTGGGGCACTAGGAGAAAGTACGATCAAGGACAGAGAGAATTATACCCACCTATTTTTCTTTTCCTCTATGTTTTGGGGACAAGGGGGGACCAATAAGTTCAAACAAAGTGGCATTGCCTCTTTCCAGAAAAAATAATCTCTCACATCCCAGGTTCCCCTGAAAGTCGTCTGATCCTGTCCTAAGTCTCCCCAGTACTGGTTCCTTCATCCTACTGGTTTAGTCCAAAGCGTGAAGAATTCTCCACGCACTCTCAAGGTCATTTTTACACAGTCTGAGTTCTGAATCAAACCCTTCTCTCTTTCACCCTAAATCCTCAGCCACTGCTTGCTTTTGGAGGAGTTAATGGGTAGGAATTCAGAATACACAGCAAGAGGGAAAAAGAGTTTAAGCTTCCATGTCCCAGCACGCTCTGTAGCTCTTTAGAGAGAAAACGCTTTCCTATAGGCTAAGAAAACTTGTCTGAAGGCCAAGATACTCCAAAAAATTTTTGTTAAGTATCACCCATTCATATTCAATTTCCTGTATAGTCTCTCTGAGTTAAAGTCAAAGCTCAAGATACACACTTTAGAGTGAAGATAGATAGATAGATAGATAGATAGATAGATAGATAGATAGATAGATAGATGATAGAGATACACACACATATATATGCACACACACATATATATATATATATATATATATATATAGATAGATAGATAGATAGATAGATAGATAGATAGATAGACACACACAAACATATATGTGTGTGTATATATATTTTTACTAACTCCCACTTTTAAAACCTTATACTCAACTAATTATTAAATCAAAAGAAGGATATATATCCACTTGTTTTTCCATAAATTGTCACATTCTCATTGTCAGGTATCTAAGATTTTCATCTTTAGACTAAATTGTTGCAATCATTTCTTAACTAATATCTCTGCTTCTAGTACCTCGTTTAATGTCAACTTCAAAGGTAGCACTGGACACATGCTATTAAAATTCCCTGTTTTCCCATTAGCTAAGAAAAAGGCAGTGCCTACTAGGTGCCTAAAAATTAACATACAGAATTCTTGTAATAGTACTCATGATCTGTCCATGACTCACACTGATTCTTTGATCCTTTGCAACTTCACCTATAGGCAATCCTCCAGCTCGAACAATCCTTCTCACTTTATTCGCCTTTCTTCAATGTAGTCACTTCACTTTTCCTAGTTTCCCATCCTAAGGCAGACACCAAATTTCAAAGCCAACATTATCATGAGGTTGAATGAACTGATCTATAAAAAATGGGTCATTTGTTAAGGTCTGAAGTGATTATTTTTTAATTAATTTGTTGATACATACCAGCATTACTTGCTTTCACAACGCTTTTGCAGTAGTTACAGAAAATGTATACAATACAAAAAAACAAAATGAATATTTGAGAGTATGTAGGAAAACCAAACCACAGACAGATGCTAAAACAAATACACAGATAATCATGCCATAACCCACTATCCACTTAGAAGAAATGTAACTCTAAATTTCTCAGTGGTCAAAGAAAATAGAAAAAAAAAAATAATGAAAGTGTTTTTAGTGATAGGGTCTAAAAATCAAATATCAAGATAAAGATAGCATTACTATTATTCAAAGATAAGATTTCTTTCTGTATAATAAAAAAGATGTATCTGTGATACACACACAGCATTTTTAATAATATTCCTATTAGAGATTCAATCACTGAGCACTGTTTCTTGTTACACACCTCAGCAGGAAGGAAAGGTTGCATAAAAAGGCTATGTTCTCATTTTTCATAAGTATAGTATATAATCTGCAGGAGATGACTTAGAAATAGAAGTATAAGTATATTTAATATAATTGTGATGTAAATAATAACAAAATAAAAAGTAGGTGAGACAAGGTAACTAGATTATGGTGTCATAGTACTGCTTTCTATGTAAATCATTTATATTATGTGATTAATTATCACATATCTGTACTACTTTGAAAAAAATCATAAATATAAATAAGTCTCTAATGTACACCTCCCCCCATTCTTCTTGAGCAAAATCTAACTTTTTCCTCTACTGACAGCTGTGAAAGATGGCTACAAACTTCTGAGCTTAACTGTTTTTTTCCTCTACAAGACTGAGTACAAACTTTGATAGAGAAAAAAAGACTGCAGATCAACTACCAGAGTGGTTATTTTATTTACCCTTTGTACATTTCTGATTCAATGAAGAGTCAAAAATATGCAAACAAAAATGTTAAGAAGGTGGCATTGGGGTAAAATACACATGAAGACACTTAATTTTTTTGTAACTCATTTGTCTTGAAGCACCTCGCTGAATAAAATGTTTGATTGGATTGATAGCAGGTGCTCCCTGAAGCATCATTGCTCTAATTCTTTTATGGGGCACTGATGTATTTAGTGCTCTCTGTTCCTGCAGTGCCCATCACAAGCAGGTCATGGCTATTTTGTTTATTTTAATGAAAGGAGAGCAGTGAAGGATC
>NW_027669307.1:0-22978 GCF_964194185.1 Rhinolophus hipposideros
GACACCCACCCCTTGCCCTATGCCTACCCCAGCGCTACGCCTACTACTCCCACTAGCCCTAGCTCGGGCTCTAGACCAACGCGCATGGCTCCCTCTAGTCCGAGGCCAAGAACATGCCCGTCGCCGACCAGTACACCTTGCCCTTATTTGTGTTAGGGTTAGGGTTAGTGTTAGGGTTAGGGTTGGTGTTAGGTTTAGGTTTAGGGTTAGGGTTAGGGTTAGAGTTAGAGTTAGGGTTAGGTTTAGAATTAGTGTTAGGGTTAGGGTTAGGGATAGGGTTGGTGTTAGGGTTAGGGTTAGGTTAGGGTTAGGGTTAAAGTTAGGGGTTAGGTTAGGGTTAGTGTTAGGGTTACGGTTAGGGTTGGTGTTAGGGTTAGGGTTAGGGTTAGGGTTTAGGGTTAGAATTAGGGTTAGGGTTGTTGTTAGGTTTAGGGTTAGGGTTAGGGTTAGTGTTAGGGTTAAGGGTTAGTGTTAGGGTTAGTGTTAGGGTTAGGGTTAGGGTTAGGTTTAGGGTTAGGGTTAGGGTTAGGTTATCCCAAGCACTACGTCTCGCCCTAGGCTTACGCCTAACCCTACCTCTGGTCCTACTCCTACCCTTGGCCCTACAGCTCCCCCTACCCATAGGCCCACCCCCATCCCTACCCCTAGCCACAGCTCCCACTCCTGGCCCTAGGCCTACTCCGAGGTTTACCTCGACACCCACCCCTTGCCCTATGCCTACCCCAGCGCTACGCCTACTACTCCCACTAGCCCTAGCTCGGGCTCTAGACCAATGGGCATGGCTCCCTTTAGTCCGAGGCCTAGAACTTGCCCGTCGCTGACCAGTACACCTTGCCCTTATTTGGGTTAGGGTTAGGGTTAGGGTTATGGTTAGGGTTAGGGTTAGGGTTAGGGTTTGTGTTAGGTTTAGGGTTAGGATTAGGGTTAGCGTTAGGTTTAGGTTTATTGTTGGTGTTAGGGTTAGGGTTAGGTTAGGGTTAGGGTTAGGGTTAGGGTTAGGGTTAGGTTTATGGTTAGGGTTAGGGTTGGTGTTAGGGTTACGGTTAGGGTTAGGGTTAGAATTAGGGTTAGGGTTAGGGTTAGGGTTATGGTTAGGGTTAGGGTTAGGGTTAGGATTAAAGTCAGCTTACCCCGAGCACTACCCCTCGCCCTAGGCGTACGCCAGGCACTACCTCTGGTCCTACCCCTACCCCTGTCCCTACCGCCCCCCCTAACCATAGGCCCAGCCCCATCCCTACCCCTAGCCACAACTCCCACTCCTGGTCTTAGGCCTACTCCGAGGTTTACCCCGACACCCACCCCTTGCCCTTTGCCTACTACAGCTCTACGCCTACCGCTCCCACTAGCCCTACCTCGGGCCCTAGACCAACGCCCAGTGCTCCCTCTAGTCCGAGGCTTACCACTTGCATGACGCCGACCAGTACACCTTGCCCTACTCTTAGCCAGAGCCCGTCGCAGACCAGTACACCATGCCCTTATTTGGGTTAGGGTTAGGGTTAGGGTTAGGGTTAGGGTTGGTGTTAGTTTAGGGTTAGGGTTAGTGTTAGGGTTAGGGTTAGGGTTGGTGTTAGATTAGGGTTAGATTAGGGTTACGGTTAGGGTTAGGGTTAGGGTTACGGTTAGGGTTGGTGTTAAGGTTAGGGTTAGGGTTAGGGTTAGGGTTGGTGTTAGGTTTAGGGTTAGGGTTAGGGTTAAGGTTAGGGTTAGGGTTAGAGGTTAGGTTAGGGTTAGTGTTAGGGTTACGGTTAGGGTTGGTGTCAGGGTTAGGGTTAGGGTTAGGGTTAGGGTTAGGGTTAGGGTTTAGGGTTAGAGTTAGGGTTAGGGTTGGTGTTAGGTTTAGGGTTAGGGTTAAGGTTAGTGTTAGGGTTAAGGGTTAGTGTTAGGGTTAGTGTTAGGGTTAGGGTTAGGTTAAGGGTTAGGGTTAGGGTTAGGGGTTAGGGTTAGGGTAAGGGTTAGGGTTGGTGTTAAGGTTAGGGTTAGGGTTAGGGTTAGGGTTGGTGTTAGGTTTAGGGTTAGGGTTAGGGTTAGTGTTAGGGTTAAGGGTTAGTGTTAGGGTTAGTGTTAGGGTTAGGGTTAGGGTTAGGTTTAGGGTTAGGGTTAGGGTTAGGTTACCCCAAGCACTACGTCTCGCCCTAGGCTTACGCCTAACCCTACCTCTGGTCCTACTCCTACCCCTGGCCCTACAGCTCTCCCTACACATAGGCCCACCCCCATCCCTACCCCTAGCCACAGCTCCCACTCCTGGCAATAGGCCTACTCCGAGGTTTACCTCGACACCCACCCCTTGCCCTATGCCTACCCCAGCGCTACGCCTACTATTCCCACTAGCCCTAGCTCAGGCTCTAGACCAACGGGCATGGCTCCCTTTAGTCCGAGGCCTAGAACTTGCCCGTCGCTGACCAGTACACCTTGCCCTTATTTTGGTTAGGGTTAGGGTTAGGGTTAGGGTTAGGGTTAGAGTTTGTTTTAGGTTTAGGGTTAGGGTTAGGGTTAGCGTTAGGTTTAGGTTTAGGGTTGGTGTTAGGGTTAGGGTTAGGTTAGGGTTAGGGTTAGGGTTAGGGTTAGGGTTAGGGTTGGTGTTAGGGTTAGGGTTAGGGTTAGTGTTAGGGTTAAAATTAGACTTAGGGTTAGGGTTAGAATTAGGGTTAGGGTTAGGGTTAGGGTTAGGGTTAGGGTTAAAGTCAGGTTACCCCGAGCACTACCCCTCGCCCTAGGCGTACGCCTAGCACTACCTCTGGTCCTACCCCTACCCCTGGCCCTACAGCCCTTCCTAACCATAGGCCCACCCCCATCCCTACCCCTAGCCACAGCTCCCACTCCTGGTCCTAGGCCTACTCCGAGGTTTACCCCGACACCCACCCCTTGCCCTTTGCCTACCCCAGCGCTACGCCTACCGCTCCCACTAGCCCTACCTCGGGCCCTAGACCAACGCCCAGTGCTCCCTCTAGTCCGAGGCTTACCACTTGCATGACGCCGACCAGTACACCTTGCCCTACTGTTAGCCAGAGCACTAACCCGTGTTTTATGAAATCACCCAGGACCCACTCTTACCACACCCTAATCCAGCCCTACACTCGTCCGTGTCCTAGGACTACCCGGAGCCCTTCTGTGACACCTACCCCTACCCTCGGCCAACCCCTACCACTACCACTAGTCCTAGGCCTAACATGACCCCTAACCCTAACATTGCCCGTGGGCCTTTGCCAACCACTAGCCCTTCACCTAAACCTACCCCGAGCACTACCCCTCACCCTAGGCCTACGCCTAGCACTACCCCTTGTTCTACCCCTACCCCAGGCCCTACAGCTCCCCCTACCCATAGGCCCACCCCCATTCCTACCCCTAGCCAAAGCTCCAACTCCTGGCCCTAGGCCTATTCCGAGGTTTACCCCGACACCCACCCCTTGCCCTTTGCCTACCCCAGCGCTACCCCTACCGCTCCTACTAGCCCTACCTCGGTCCCTAGACCAACGCCCATTGCTCACTTTAGTCCGAGGCCTAGCACTTGCCCGTCGCCGACCACTACACCTTGCCCTACCATAACCAGAGCACTAACCCGTGTCATACACCCTGGACCCACCCTTACCACACTCTAATCCAGCCCTAAATCCGTTCTGAGTCCTAGGACTACCCGGAGCCCTCCCGTGACTTATACCCCTAGCCCTCGGCCATCCCCTACCACTACCACTAGTCCTAGGCCTAATATGAGCCCTAACCCTAACACTGCCCGTGGGCCTCTGCCCACCACTAGCCCTTCAACTAACCCTACCCCGAGCACTACGCCTCGCTTTAGGCTTACGCCTAACACTACCTCTGGTCCTACTCCTACCCCTGGCCCTGCAGCTCCCCCTACCCATAGGCCCACCCTTATCCCTACCCCTAGCCACAGCTCCCACTCCTTGCCCTAGGCCTACTCCGAGGTTTACCTCGACACCAACCCCTTGCCCTATGCCTACCCCAGCGCTACGCCTACTACTCCCACTAGCCCTAGCTCGGGCTCTAGACCAACGCGCATGGCTCCCTCTAGTCCGAGGCCTAGAACTTTCCCGTCGCAGACCAGTACACCTTGCCCTTATTTGGGTTAGGGTTAGGATTAGGGTTAGGGTTAGGGTTAGGGTTGGTGTTAGGTTTAGGGTTAGGGTTAGGGTTAGGTTTAAAGTTAGAGTTAGGGTTAGGGTTAGAATTAGGGATAGGGTTAGGTTTAGGGTTATGGTTGGTGTTAGGGTTAGGGTTAGGTTAGGGTTAGGGTTAGGGTTAGGGTTATGGTTAGGGTTAGGGTTAGGGTTGGTGTTAAGGTTAGGGTTAAAGTAAGGGTTAGGGTTAGGGTTAGAGTTAGGGTTAGGGTTAGAATTAGGGTTAGGGTTAGGGTTAGGGTTAGGGTTGGTGTTAGGGTTAGGGTTAGGTTAGGGTTAGGGTTAGGGTTAGGGTTAGGGTTAGAGTTAGGGTTAGGGTTAGAATTAGGGTTAGGTTTAGGGTTAGGTTTAGGGTTAGGGTTACGGTTAGGGGTTAGGTTAGGGTTAGTGTTAGGGTTACGGTTAGGGTTGGTGTTAGGGTTACGGTTAGGGTTAGGGTTAGGGTTAGGGTTTAGGGTTAGAGTTAGGGTTAGATTTGGTGTCAGGTTTAGGGTTAGGGTTAGGGTTAGTGTTAGGGTTAGGGTTAGGGTTAGGGTTAGGTTTAAAGTCAGGTTACCCCGAGCACTACCCCTCGCCCTAGGCCTACGCCTAGCACTACCTCTGGTCCTACTCCTACCACTGGCCCTACAGCTCCCCCTACCCATAGGCCCACCCCCATCCCGACCCCTAGCCACAGCTCCCACTCCTGGCCCTAGGCCTACTCCGAGGTTTACCTCGACACCCACCCCTTGCCCTATGCCTCCCCAGCGCTACGCCTACTACTCCCACTAGCCCTAGCTCGGGCTCTAGACCAACGCGCATGGCTCCCTCTAGTCCGAGGCCTAGAACTTGCCCGTCGCAGACCAGTACACCATGCCCTTATTTGGGTTAGGGTAAGGGTTAGGCTTAGGGTTAGGGTTAGGGTTAGGGTTGGTGTTAGTTTAGGGTTAGGGTTAGGGTTAGGGTTAGAATTGGTGTTAGGGTTAGGGTTAGATTAGGGTTAGGGTTAGGGTTAGGGTTAGGGTTAGGGTTAGGGTTAGGGTTAGAGGTTAGGTTAGGGTTAGTGTTAGGGTTAGGGTTGGTGTTAGGTTTAGGGTTAGGGTTAGCGTTAAGGTTAGGGTTAGGGTTAGAGGTTAGGTTAGGGTTAGTGTTAGGGTTACGGTTAGAATTGGTGTTAGGGTTAGGGTTAGGGTTAGGGTTAGGGTTTAGGGTTAGAGTTAGGGTTAGGGTTGGTGTTAGCTTTAGGGTTAGGGTTAGCGTTAGTGTTAGGGTTAGTGTTAGGGTTAGGGTTAGGTTAAGGGTTAGGGTTAGGGTTAGGTTACCCCGAGCACTACCTCTCGCCCAAGGCCTACGCCTAGCACTACCTCTGGTCCTACCCCTACGCCTGGCCCTACAGCTCCCCCATCGCTATAGGCCCACCCCCATCGCTACCGCTAGCCACAGCTCCCAATCCTGGTCCTAGGCCTACTTTGAGGTTTACACCGACACCCACCCCTTGCCGTTTGCCTACCCCAGCGCTACTCCTACCGCTCCCACTAGCCCTACCTCGGGCCCTAGACCATCGCCCAGTGCTCACTCTAGTCCGAGGCCTAGCACTTGCCCGTCGCCGACCAGTACACCTTGCCCTACCGTTAGTCAGAGCACTAACCCTTGTCCTAGGAAATCACCCTGGACCCACCCTTAGCCACACCCTAATCCAGCCCTACACCCGTTCCGAGTCCTACGACTACCCGGAGCCCTCCAGTGACACCTACCCCTAGCCCTCGGCCATCCCCTACCTCTACCACTAGTCCTAGGCCTAACATGAGCCCTAACCCTAACACTGCCCATGGGCCTCTGCCTACCACTAGCCCTTCACCTAACCCTACCCCGAGCACTACGCCTCGCCCTGGGCTTACGTCTAACACTACCACTGGTCCTACTCTACCCCTGGCCCTACAGCTCCCCCTACCCATAGGCCCACCCCCATCCCTACCCCTAGCCACAGCTCCCACTCCTGGCCCTAGGCCTACTCCGAGGTTTACCTCGACACCCACCCCTTGCCCTATGCGTACCCCAGCGCAACCCCTACTACTCCCACTAGCACTAGCTCGGGCTCTAGACCAACGCGCATGGCTCCCTCTAGTCCGAGGCCTAGAACTTGCCCGTCGCTGACCAGTACACCTTGCCCTTATATGGGTTAGGGTTAGGGTTAGGGTTAGGGTTAGGGTTTGTGTTAGGTTTAGGGTTAGGGTTAGGGTTAGGGTTAGGTTTAGTGTTAGGGTTTGTGTTAGGGTTAGGGTTAGGTTAGGGTTAGGGTTAGGGTTAGGGTTAGGGTTAGGGTTAGGGTTAGGTTAGGGTTAGGGTTAGGGTTAGGGTTAGAGTTAGGGTTTGGGTTAGAATTAGGGTTAGGGTTAGGGTTAGGGTTAGGGTTGGTGTTAGGGTTAGGGTTAAATTTAGGGTTAGGGTTAGGGTTAGAGTTAGGGTTAGGGTTAGAAGTAGGGTTAGGGTTAGGGTTAGGGTTAGGGTTGGTGTTAGGGTTAGGGTTAAATTTAGAGTTAGGGTTAGGGTTAGAGTTAGGGTTAGGGTTAGAAGTAGGGTTAGGGTTAGGGTTACGGTTAGGGTTGGTGTTAGGGTTAGGGTTAGGTTAGGGTTAGGGTTAGGGTTAGGGGTAATGTTAGTGTTAGGGTTAGGGTTGGTGTTAAGGTTAGGGTTAGGGTTAGGGTTAGGGTTGGTGTTAGGTTTAGGGTTAGGTTTAGGGTTAGGGTTAAATTTAGGGGTTAGGTTAGGGTTAGTGTTAGGGTTACGGTTAGGGTTGGTGTTAGGGTTAGGGTTAGGGTTAGGGTTAGGGTTTAGGGTTAGAGTCAGGGTTAGGGTTGGTGTTAGGTTTAGGGTTAGGGTTAGGGTAAGTGTTAGGCTTAAGGGTTAGTGTTAGGGTTAATGTTAGGGTTAGTGTTAGGGTTAGGTTTAGGGTTAGGGTTAGGGTTAGGTTACCCCAAGCACTACGCCTCGCCCTAGGCTTACGCCTAACACTACCTCTGGTCCTATTCCTACCCCTGGCCCTACAGCTCCTCCTACACATAGGCCCACCCCCATCCCTACCCCTAGCCACAACTCCCACTCCTGGCCCTAGGCCTACTCCGAGGTTTACCTCGGCACCCACCCCTTGCCCTATGCCTACCCCAGCGCTACGCCTACTACTCCCACTAGCCCTAGCTCGGGCTCTAGACCAACGCGCATGGCTCCCTCTAGTCCGAGGCCTAGAACTTGCCTGTCGCTGACCAGTACACCTTGCCATTATTTGGGTTAGGGTTAGGGTTAGGGTTAGGGATAGGGTTAGGGTTAGGGTTAGGTTTAGGGTTAAAGTTGGTGTTAGGGTTAGGGTTAGGTTAGGGTTAGGGTTAGGGTTAGGGTTAGGGTTAGAATTGGTGTTAGGGTTACGGTTAGGGTTGGTGTTAGGGTTAGAGTTAGGGTTAGGGTTAGGGTTTAGTGTTAGAGTTAGGTTTAGGGTTGGTGTTAGGTTTAGGGTTAGGGTTAGGGTTAGTGTTAGGGTTAAGGGTTAGGGTTAGGGTTAGTGTTAGGGTTAGGGTTAGGGTTAGGTTTACGGTTAGGGTTAGGGTTAGGTTACCCCGAGCACTACCTCTCGCCCTAGGCCTACGCCTAGCACTACCTCTGGTCCTACCCCTACCCCTGGCCCTACAGCCCCCCCTACCCATAGGCCCACCCCCATCCCTACCCCTAGCCAAAGCTCCCACTCCTGGTCCTAGGCCTACTCCGAGGTTTACCCCGACACCCACCCCTTGAACTTTGCCTACTTCAGCGCTATGCCTACCGCTCCCACTAGCCCTACCTCGGGCCCTAGACCAACGCCCAGTTCTCACTCTAGTCCGAGGCCTAGCACTTGCCCGTCGCCGACCAGTACACCTTGCCCTATTGTTAGTCAGAGCACTAACCCTTGTCCTACGAAATCACCCTGGACCCACCCTTAGAGACACCCTAATCCAGACCTACATCCGTTCAGAGTCCTAGGACTACACGGGGCCCTCCCGTGACACCTACCCCTAGCCCTCGGCCATCCCCTACCACTATCACTAGTTCTAGGCCTAACATGAGCCCTAACCCTAACACTGCCCATGGGCCTCTGCCAACCACTAGCCCTTCACCTAACCCTACCCCGAGCACTACGCCTCGCACTAGGCTTACGCCTAACACTACCTCTGGTCCTACTCCTACCCCTGGCCCTACAGCTCTCCCTACCCATAGGTCCACCTCAATCCCTACCCCTAGCCACAGCTCCCACTCCTGACCCTAGGCCTACTCCGAGGTTTACCACGACACCCACCCCTTGCCCTACGCCTACCCCAGCGCTACGCCTACTACTCCCACTAGCCCTAGCTCGGGCTCTAGACCAACGCGCATGGCTCCTTCTAGTCCGAGGCCTAGAACTTGCCCGTCGCTGACCAGTACACCTTGCCCTTATTTGATTAGGGTTAGGGTTAGGGTTAGGGTTAGGGTTAGGTTTAGGGTTTGTGTTAGGGTTAGGTTTAGAATTAGGTTTAGGGTTAGGGTTAGGGTTAGGGTTAGGTTAGGGTTAGGGTTAGGGTTAGGGTTAGGTTTAGGGGTTAGGCTTAGGGTTAGGGTTAGGGTTGGTGTTAGGGTTAGGGTTAGGGTTAGGGTTGAGGTTGGTGTTAGGGTTATGGTTAGGGTTGGTGTTAGGTTTAGGGTTAGGGTTAGGGTTAGGGTTAGGGGTTAGGTTAGGGTTAGTGTTAGGGTTAGGGTTAGGGTTGGTTTTAGGGTTAGGGTTAGGGTTAGGGTTATGGTTAGGGTTAGGGTTAGAATTAGGGTTAGGGTTAGGGTTAGGGTTAGGTTAGGGTTAGGGTTAGGGTTAGTGTTAGGGTTAGGGGTTAGGCTTAGGGTTAGGGTTAGTGTTGGTGTTAGGGTTAGGGTTAAAGTTAGGGTTAGGGTTAGGTTTAGAGTTAGGGTTAGGGTTAGAATTAGGGTTAGGGTTAGGGTTAGGGTTGGTGTTAAGGTTAGGGTTAGGTTAGGGTTAGGGTTGGTGTTAAGGTTAGGGTTAGGGTTAGGGTTAGGGTTGGTGTTAAGGTTAGGTTTAGGGTTAGGGTTAGGGTTAGGGGTTAGGTTAGGGTTAGTGTTAGGGTTACAGTTAGGGTTAGGGTTAGAATTAGAGTTAGGGTTAGGGTTAGGGTTATGGTTAGGGTTAGGGTTAGAATTAGGGTTAGGGTTAGGGTTAGGGTTAGGGTTAGGGTTAGGGTTAGGGTTAGGGTTAGGTTAGGGTTAGGCTTGGGGTTAGGGTTAGGGTTGGTGTTAGGGTTAGGGTTAGGGTTAGGGTTGGTGTTAGGTTTAGGGTTAGGGTCAGGGTTAGGGGTTAGGTTAGGGTTAGTGTTAGGGTTAGGGTTAGGGTTGGTGTTAGGGTTAGGGTTAGGATTATGGTTAGGGTTAGGGTTAGAATTAGGGTTAGGGTTAGGGTTAGGGTTGGTGTTGGTGTTAGGTTTAGGGTTAGGGTCAGGGTTAGGGTTAGGGTTAGGGATTAGAGTTAGGGTTAGTGTTAGGGTTAGGGTTAGGGTTAGGGTTAAAGTCAGGTTACCCCGAGCACTACCCCTCGCCCTAGGCCTACACCTAGCACTACCTCTTGTCCTACCCCTATCCCTGGCCACACAGCCCCCCCTACCCATAGGCCCACCCCCATCCCTACTTCTAGCCACAGCTCCCACTCCTGGTCCTAGGCCTACTCCGAGGTTTACCCCGACACCCACCCGTTGCATTTGCCTACTTCAGAGCTACGACTACCGCTCCCACAAGCCCTACCTCGGGCCCTAGACCAACGCCCAGTGCTCCCTTTAGTCCAAGGCCTACCACTTGCCCGACCTTGACCAGTACACCTTGCCCTACCGTTAGCCAGAGCACTAACCCGTGTTCTACGAAATCATCCTGGACCCACACTTACAACACCCTAATCCAGCCCTACACCCGTTCCGAGTCCTAGGACTACCCAAAGCCCTCCCGTGACACCTACCTCTAGCCCTCGGCCAACCCCTACCACTACCACTAGTCCTAGGCCTAACATGAGCCCTAACCCTAACACTGCCCATGGGCCTCTGCCAACCACTAGCCCTTCACCTAACCCTACCCAGAGCACTACGCCTCGCCCTAGGCTTACGCCTAACACTACCTCTGGTCCTCCTCCTACCCCTAGCCCTACAGCTCCTTCTACCCATAGGCCCACCCCCATCCCTACCCCTAGCCACAGCTCCCACTCCTGGCCCTAGGCCTACTCCGAGGTTTACCTCGACACCCACCCCTTGCCCTATGCCTCCCCAGCGCTACGCCTACTACTCCCACTAGCCCTAGCTCGGGCTCTAGACCAACGTGCATGTCTCCCTCTAGTCCGAGGCCTAGAACTTGCCCGTCGCAGACCAGTACACCATGCCCTTATTTGGGTTAGGGTTAGGGTTAGGGTTAGGGTTAGGGTTAGGGTTAGGGTTAGGGTTGGTGTTAGGTTTAGGGTTAGGGTTAAGGTTAGGGTTAGGGTTAGGGTTAAAATTAGGTTTAGGGTTAGGGTTAGGGTTAGGGTTAGGGTTATGGTTAGGGGTTAGGTTAGGGTTAGTGTTAGGGTTACGGTTAGGGTGGTGTTAGGGTTAGGGTTAGGGTTAGGGTTAGGGTTAGGGTTTAGGGTTAGGGTTAGGGTTAGGGTTAGGGTTGGTGTTAGGTTTAGGGTTAGGGTTAGGGTTAAGGTTAGGGTTAGGGTTAGAGGTTAGGTTAGGGTTAGTGTTAGGGTTACGGTTAGGGTTGGTGTTAGGGTTACGGTTAGGGTTGGTGTTAGGGTTAGAGTTAGGGTTAGGGTTAGGGTTTAGGGTTAGAGTTAGGGTTAGGGTTGGTGTTAGGTTTAGGGTTAGGGTTAGGGTTAGTGTTAGGGTTAAGGGTTAGGGTTAGGGTTAGTGTTAGGGTTAGGGTTAGGGTTAGGTTTACGGTTAGGGTTAGGGTTAGGTTACCCCGAGCACTACCTCTCGCCCTAGGCCTACGCCTAGCACTACCTCTGGTCCTACCCCTACCCCTGGCCCTACAGCCCCCCCTACCCATAGGCCCACCCCCATCCCTACCCCTAGCCACAGCTCCCACTCCTGGTTCTAGGCCTACTCCGAGGTTTACCCCGACACCCACCCCTTGAACTTTGCCTACTTCAGCGCTACGCCTACCGCTCCCACTAGCCCTACCTCGGGCCCTAGACCAACGCCCAGTTCTCACTCTAGTCCGAGGCCTAGCACTTGCCCGTCGCCGACCAGTACACCTTGCCCTATTGTTAGTCAGAGCACTAACCCTTGTCCTACGAAATCACCCTGGACCCACCCTTAGCCACACCCTAATCCAGCCCTACATCCGTTCAGAGTCCTAGGACTACACGGGGCCCTCCCGTGACACCTACCCCTAGCCCTCGGCCATCCCCTACCACTATCACTAGTTCTAGGCCTAACATGAGCCCTAACCCTAACACTGCCCATGGGCCTCTGCCAACCACTAGCCCTTCACCTAACCCTACCCCGAGCACTACGCCTCGCACTAGGCTTACGCCTAACACTACCTCTGGTCCTACTCCTACCCCTGGCCCTACAGCTCTCCCTACCCATAGGTCCACCTCCATCCCTACCCCTAGCCACAGCTCCCACTCCTGACCCTAGGCCTACTCCGAGGTTTACCACGACACCCACCCCTTGCCCTACGCCTACCCCAGCGCTACGCCTACTACTCCCACTAGCCCTAGCTCGGGCTCTAGACCAACGCGCATGGCTCCTTCTAGTCCGAGGCCTAGAACTTGCCCGTCGCTGACCAGTACACCTTGCCCTTATTTGATTAGGGTTAGGGTTAGGGTTAGGGTTAGGGTTAGGTTTAGGGTTTGTGTTAGGGTTAGGTTTAGAATTTGGTTTAGGGTTAGCGTTAGGGTTAGGGTTAGGGTTAGGTTAGGGTAAGGGTTAGAATTAGGGTTAGGGTTAGGGGTTAGGCTTAGGGTTAGGGTTAGGGTTGGTGTTAGTGTTAGGGTTAGGGTTAGGGTTAGGGTTGAGGTTGGTGTTAGGGTTATGGTTAGGGTTGGTGTTAGGTTTAGGGTTAGGGTTAGGGTTACGGGTTAGGTTAGGGTTAGTGTTAGGGTTAGGGTTAGGGTTGGTTTTAGGGTTAGGGTTAGGGTTAGGGTTATGGTTAGGGTTAGGGTTAGAATTAGGGTTAGGGTTAGGGTTAGGGTTAGGGTTAGGGTTAGGTTAGGGTTAGGGTTAGGGTTAGGGTTAGGGTTAGGGGTTAGGCTTAGGGTTAGGGTTAGGGTTGGTGTTAGGGTTAGGGTTAAAGTTAGGGTTAGGGTTAGGTTTATAGTTAGGGTTAGGGTTAGAATTAGGGTTAGGGTTAGGGTTAGGGTTGGTGTTAAGGTTAGGGTTAGGTTAGGGTTAGGGTTGGTGATAAGGTTAGGGTTAGGGTTAGGGTTAGGGTTGGTGTTAAGGTTAGGTTTAGGGTTAGGGTTAGGGTTAGGGGTTAGGTTAGGGTTAGTGTTAGGGTTACGGTTAGGGTTAGGGTTAGAATTAGAGTTAGGGTTAGGGTTAGGGTTATGGTTAGGGTTAGGGTTAGAATTAGGGTTAGGGTTAGGGTTAGGGTTAGGGTTAGGGTTAGGGTTAGGGTTAGGGTAGGGTTAGGCTTAGGGTTAGGGTTAGGGTTGGTGTTAGGGTTAGGGTTAGGGTTAGGGTTGGTGTTAGGTTTAGGGTTAGGGTTAGGGTTAGGGTTAGGGGTTAGGTTAGGGTTAGTGTTAGGGTTAGGGTTAGGGTTGGTGTTAGGGTTAGGGTTAGGATTATGGTTAGGGTTAGGGTTAGAATTAGGGTTAGGGTTAGGGTTAGGGTTGGTGTTGGTGTTAGGTTTAGGGTTAGGGTCAGGGTTAGGGTTAGGGTTAGGGATTAGAGTTAGGGTTAGTGTTAGGGTTAGGGTTAGGGTTAGGGTTAAAGTCAGGTTACCCCAAGCACTACCCCTCGCCCTAGGCCTACACCTAGCACTACCTCTTGTCCTACCCCTATCCCTGGCCACACAGCCCCCCCTACCCATAGGCCCACCCCCATCCCTACTTCTAGCCACAGCTCCCACTCCTGGTCCTAGGCCTACTCCGAGGTTTACCCCGACACCCACCCGTTGCCCTTTGCCTACTTCATAGCTACGACTACCGCTCCCACAAGCCCTACCTCGGGCCCTAGAACAACGCCCAGTGCTCCCTTTAGTCCAAGGCCTACCACTTGCCCGACCTTGACCAGTACACCTTGCCCTACCATTAGCCAGAGCACTAACCCGTGTTCTACGAAATCATCCTGGACCCACACTTACAACACCCTAATCCAGCCCTACACCCGTTCCGAGTCCTAGGACTACCCAAAGCCCTCCCGTGACACCTACCTCTAGCCCTCGGCCAACCCCTAACACTACCACTAGTCCTAGGCCTAACATGAGCCCTAACCCTAACACTGCCCATGGGCCTCTGCCAACCACTAGCCCTTCACCTAACCCTACCCCGAGCACTACGCCTCGCCCTAGGCTTACGCCTAACACTACCTCTGGTCCTCCTCCTACCCCTAGCCCTACAGCTCCTTCTACCCATATGCCCACCCCCATCCCCACCCCTAGCCACAGCTCCCACTCCTGACCCTAGGCCTACTCCGAGGTTTACCTCGACACCCACCCCTTGCCCTATGCCTCCCCAGCGCTACGCCTACTACTCCCACTAGCCCTAGCTCGGGCTCTAGACCAACGTGCATGTCTCCCTCTAGTCCGAGGCCTAGAACTTGCCCGTCGCAGACCAGTACACCATGCCCTTATTTGGGTTAGGGTTAGGGTTAGGGTTAGGGTTAGGGTTAGGGTTGGTGTTAGGTTTAGGGTTAGGGTTAAGGTTAGGGTTAGGGTTAGGGTTAAAATTAGGTTTAGTGTTAGGGTTAGGGTTAGGGTTATGGTTAGGGGTTAGGTTAGGGTTAGTGTTAGGGTTACGGTTAGGGTGGTGTTAGGGTTAGGGTTAGGGTTAGGGTTAGGGTTTAGGGTTAGGGTTAGGGTTAGGGTTAGGGTTAGGGTTAGGGTTGGTGTTAGGTTTAGGGTTAGGGTTAGGGTTAAGGTTAGGGTTAGGGTTAGAGGTTAGGTTAGGGTTAGTGTTAGGGTTACGGTTAGGGTTGGTGTTAGGGTTAGGGTTAGGGTTAGGGTTAGGGTTTAGGGTTAGAGTTAGGGTTAGGGTTGGTGTTAGCTTTAGGGTTAGGGTTAGGGTTAGTGTTAGGGTTAGTGTTAGGGTTAGGGTTAGCTTAAGGGTTAGGGTTAGGGTTAGGTTACCCCGAGCACTACCTCTCGCCCTAGGCCTACGCCTAGCACTACCTCTGGTCCTACCCCTACGCCTGGCCCTACAGCTCCCCCATCGCTATAGGCCCACCCCCATCGCTACCCCTAGCCACAGCTCCCACTCCTGGTCCTAGGCCTACTTTGAGGTTTACACCGACACCCACCCCTTGCCGTTTGCCTACCCCAGCGCTTCGCCTACCGCTCCCACTAGCCCTACCTCGGGCCCTAGACCAACGCCCAGTGCTCACTCTAGTCCGAGGCCTAGCACTTGCCCGTCGCCGACCAGTACACCTTGCCCTACCGTTCGTCAGAGCACTAACCCTTGTCCTAGGAAATCACCCTGGACCCACCCTTAGCCACACCCTAATCCAGCCCTACACCCGTTCCGAGTCCTAGGACTACGCGGAGTCCTCCAGTGACACCTACCCCTAGCCCTCGGCCATCCCCTACCTCTACCACTAGTCCTAGGCCTAACATGAGCCCTAACCCTAACACTGCCCATGGGCCTCTGCCTACCACTAGCCCTTCACCTAACCCTACCCCGAGCACTACGCCTCGCCCTGGGCTTACGTCTAACACTACCACTGGTCCTACTCCTACCCCTGGCCCTACAGCTCCCCCTACCCATAGGCCCACCCCCATCCCTACCCCTAGCCACAGCTCCCACTCCTGGCCCTAGGCCTACTCCGAGGTTTACCTCGACACCCACCCCTTGCCCTATGCGTACCCCAGCGCAACCCCTACTACTCCCACTAGCACTAGCTCGGGCTCTAGACCAACGCGCATGGCTCCCTTTAGTCCGAGGCCTAGAACTTGCCCGTCGCTGACCAGTACACCTTGCCCTTATATGGGTTAGGGTTAGGGTTAGGGTTAGGGTTAGGGTTTGTGTTAGGTTTAGGGTTAGGGTTAGGGTTAGGGTTAGGTTTAGTGTTAGGGTTGGTGTTAGGGTTAGGGATAGGTTAGGGTTAGGGTTAGGGTTAGGGTTAGGGTTAGGGTTAGGTTAGGGTTAGGGTTAGGGTTAGAGTTAGGGTTTGGGTTAGAATTAGGGTTAGGGTTAGGGTTAGGGTTAGGGTTGGTGTTAGGGTTAGGGTTAAATTTAGGGTTAGGGTTAGGGTTAGAGTTAGGGTTAGGGTTAGAAGTAGGGTTAGGGTTAGGGTTAGGGTTAGGGTTGGTGTTAGGGTTAGGGTTAAATTTAGAGTTAGGGTTAGGGTTAGAGTTAGGGTTAGGGTTAGAAGTAGGGTTAGGGTTAGGGTTACGGTTAGGGTTGGTGTTAGGGTTAGGGTTAGGTTAGGGTTAGGGTTAGGGTTAGGGGTAATGTTAGGGTTAGGGTTAGGGTTGGTGTTAAGGTTAGGGTTAGGGTTAGGGTTAGGGTTGGTGTTAGGTTTAGGGTTAGGTTTAGGGTTAGGGTTAAAGTTAGGGGTTAGGTTAGGGTTAGTGTTAGGGTTAGGGTTAGGGTTGGTGTTAGGGTTAGGGTTAGGGTTAGGGTTAGGGTTAGGGTTTAGGGTTAGAGTCAGGGTTAGGGTTGGTGTTAGGTTTAGGGTTAGGGTTAGGGTTAGTGTTAGGGTTAAGGGTTAGTGTTAGGGTTAGTGTTAGGGTTAGTGTTAGGGTTAGGTTTAGGGTTAGGGTTAGGGTTAGGTTACCCCAAGCACTACGCCTCGCCCTAGGCTTACGCCTAACACTACCTCTGGTCCTACTCCTACCCCTGGCCCTACAGCTCCTCCTACCCATAGGCCCACCCCCATCCCTACCCCTAGCCACAGCTCCCACTCCTGGCCCTAGTCCTACTCCGAATTTTACCTCGACACCCACCCCTTGCCCTATGCCTACCCCAGCGCTACGCCTACTACTCCCACTAGCCCTAGCTCGGGCTCTAGACCAACGCGCATGGCTCCCTCTAGTCCGAGGCCTAGAACTTGCCCGTCGCTGACCAGTACACCTTGCCATTATTTGGGTTAGGGTTAGGGTTAGGGTTAGGGTTAGGGTTAGGGTTAGGTTTAGGGTTAAAGTTGGTGTTAGGGTTAGGGTTAGGTTAGGGTTAGGGTTAGGGTTAGGGTTAGGGTTAGAATTGGTGTTAGGGTTACGGTTAGGGTTGGTGTTAGGGTTAGAGTTAGGGTTAGGGTTAGGGTTTAGGGTTAGAGTTAGGGTTAGGGTTGGTGTTAGGTTTAGGGTTAGGGTTAGGGTTAGTGTTAGGGTTAAGGGTTAGGGTTAGGGTTAGTGTTAGGGTTAGGGTTAGGGTTAGGTTTACGGTTAGGGTTAGGTTACCCCGAGCACTACCTCTCGCCCTAGGCCTACGCCTAGCACTACCTCTGGTCCTACCCCTACCCCTGGCCCTACAGCTCCCCCTACCCATAGGCCCACCCCCATCGCAACCCCTAGCCACAGCTCCCACTCCTGGTTTTAGGCCTACTCCGAGGTTTACACCGAAACCCACCCCTTGCCGTTTGCCTACCCCAGCGCTACGCCTACCGCTCCCACTAGCCCTACCTCGGGCCCTAGACCAACGCCCAGTTCTCACTCTAGTCCGAGGCCTAGCACTTGCCCGTCGCCGACCAGTACACCTTGCCCCATTGTTAGTCAGAGCACTAACCCTTGTCCTACGAAATCACCCTGGATCCACCCTTAGCCACACCCAATCCAGCCCTACATCCGTTCAGAGTCCTAGGACTACACGGGGCCCTCCGTGACACCTACCCCTAGCCCTCGGCCATCCCCTACCACTACCACTAGTTCTAGGCCTAACATGAGCCCTAACCCTAACACTGCCCATGGGCCTCTGCCAACCACTAGCCCTTCACCTAACCCTACCCCGAGCACTACGCCTCGCTCTAGGCTTACGCCTAACACTACCTCTGGTCCTACACTTACCCCTGGCCCTACAGCTCTCCCTACCCACAGGTCCACCTCCATCCCTACCCCTAGCCACAGCTCCCACTCCTGGCCCTAGGCCTACTCCGAGGTTTACCACGACACCCACCCCTTGCCCTACGCCTACCCCAGCGCTACGCCTACTACTCCCACTAGCCCTAGCTCGGGCTCTAGACCAACGCGCATGGCTCCTTCTAGTCCGAGGCCTAGAACTTGCCCGTCACTGACCAGTACACCTTGCCCTTATTTGATTAGGGTTAGGGTTAGGGTTAGGGTTAGGGTTAGGGTTAGGGTTTCTGTTAGGTTTATTGTTAGGGTTATGGTTAGGGTTAGGTTAGGGTTAGGGTTAGGGTTATGGTTAGGGTTAGGGTTGGTGTTAGGGTTAGGGTTAGTGTTACGGTTAGGGTTAGAGTTAGGGTTAGGTTTAGAATTAGGGTTAGGGTTAGGGTTAGAATTAGGGTTAGGGTTAGGTTAGGGTTAGGGTTAGGGTTAGGGTTAGGGTTAGGGGTTAGGCTTAGGGTTAGGGTTAGGGTTGGTGTTAGGGTTAGGGTTAGGGATAGGGTTAGGGTTAGGGTTGAGGTTGGTGTTAGGGTTATGGTTAGGGTTGGTGTTTGGTTTAGGGTTAGGGTTAGGGATTAGGGTTAGGGGTTAGGTTAGGGTTAGTGTTAGGGTTAGGGTTAGGGTTGGTGTTAGGGTTAGGGTTATGGTTAGGGTTATGGTTAGGGTTAGGGTTAGAATTAGGGTTAGGGTTAGGGTTAGGGTTAGGGTTAGGGTTAGGGTTAGGGTTAGGGTTAGGGTTAGGGGTTAGGCTTAGGGTTAGGGTTAGGGTTGGTGTTAGGGTTAGGGTTAAAGTTAGGGTTAGGGTTAGGTTTAGAGTTAGGGTTAGGGTTAGAATTAGGGTTAGGGTTAGGGTTAGGGTTGGTGTTAAGGTTAGGGTTAGGTTAGGGTTAGGGTTGGTGTTAAGGTTAGGGTTAGGGTTAGGGTTAGGGTTGGTGTTAAGGTTAGGTTTAGGGTTAGGGTTAGGGTTAGGGGTTAGGTTAGGGTTAGTGTTAGGGTTACGGTTAGGGTTAGGGTTAGAATTAGAGTTAGGGTTAGGGTTAGGGTTAGGGTTAGGGTTAGGGTTAGGTTAGGGTTAGGCTTAGGGTTAGGGTTAGGGTTGGTGTTAGGGTTAGGGTTAGGGTTAGGGTTGGTGTTAGGTTTAGGGTTAGGGTTAGGGTTAGGGTTAGGGGTTAGGTTAGGGTTAGTGTTAGGGTTAGGGTTAGGGTTGGTGTTAGGGTTAGGGTTAGGATTATGGTTAGGGTTAGGGTTAGAATTAGGGTTAGGGTTAGGGTTAGGGTTGGTGTTGGTGTTAGGTTTAGGGTTAGGGTCAGGGTTAGGGTTAGGGTTAGGGATTAGAGTTAGGGTTAGTGTTAGGGTTAGGGTTAGGGTTAGGGTTAAAGTCAGGTTACCCCAAGCACTACCCCTCGCCCTAGGCCTACACCTAGCACTACCTCTTGTCCTACCCCTATCCCTGGCCACACAGCCCCCCCTACCCATAGGCCCACCCCCATCCCTACTTCTAGCCACAGCTCCCACTCCTGGTCCTAGGCCTACTCCGAGGTTTACCCCGACACCCACCCGTTGCCCTTTGCCTACTTCATAGCTACGACTACCGCTCCCACAAGCCCTACCTCGGGCCCTAGAACAACGCCCAGTGCTCCCTTTAGTCCAAGGCCTACCACTTGCCCGACCTTGACCAGTACACCTTGCCCTACCATTAGCCAGAGCACTAACCCGTGTTCTACGAAATCATCCTGGACCCACACTTACAACACCCTAATCCAGCCCTACACCCGTTCCGAGTCCTAGGACTACCCAAAGCCCTCCCGTGACACCTACCTCTAGCCCTCGGCCAACCCCTAACACTACCACTAGTCCTAGGCCTAACATGAGCCCTAACCCTAACACTGCCCATGGGCCTCTGCCAACCACTAGCCCTTCACCTAACCCTACCCCGAGCACTACGCCTCGCCCTAGGCTTACGCCTAACACTACCTCTGGTCCTCCTCCTACCCCTAGCCCTACAGCTCCTTCTACCCATATGCCCACCCCCATCCCCACCCCTAGCCACAGCTCCCACTCCTGACCCTAGGCCTACTCCGAGGTTTACCTCGACACCCACCCCTTGCCCTATGCCTCCCCAGCGCTACGCCTACTACTCCCACTAGCCCTAGCTCGGGCTCTAGACCAACGTGCATGTCTCCCTCTAGTCCGAGGCCTAGAACTTGCCCGTCGCAGACCAGTACACCATGCCCTTATTTGGGTTAGGGTTAGGGTTAGGGTTAGGGTTAGGGTTAGGGTTGGTGTTAGGTTTAGGGTTAGGGTTAAGGTTAGGGTTAGGGTTAGGGTTAAAATTAGGTTTAGTGTTAGGGTTAGGGTTAGGGTTATGGTTAGGGGTTAGGTTAGGGTTAGTGTTAAGGTTACGGTTAGGGTGGTGTTAGGGTTAGGGTTAGGGTTAGGGTTAGGGTTAGGGTTTAGGGTTAGGGTTAGGGTTAGGGTTAGGGTTAGGGTTGGTGTTAGGTTTAGGGTTAGGGTTAGGGTTAAGGTTAGGGTTAGGGTTAGAGGTTAGTTTAGGGTTAGTGTTAGGGTTACGGTTAGGGTTGGTGTTAGGGTTAGGGTTAGGGTTAGGGTTAGGGTTTAGGGTTAGAGTTAGGGTTAGGGTTGGTGTTAGCTTTAGGGTTAGGGTTAGGGTTAGTGTTAGGGTTAGTGTTAGGGTTAGGGTTAGGTTAAGGGTTAGGGTTAGGGTTAGGTTACCCCGAGCACTACCTCTCGCCCTAGGCCTACGCCTAGCACTACCTCTGGTCCTACCCCTACGCCTGGCCCTACAGCTCCCCCATCGCTATAGGCCCACCCCCATCGCTACCCCTAGCCACAGCTCCCACTCCTGGTCCTAGGCCTACTTTGAGGTTTACACCGACACCCACCCCTTGCCGTTTGCCTACCCCAGCGCTTCGCCTACCGCTCCCACTAGCCCTACCTCGGGCCCTAGACCAACGCCCAGTGCTCACTCTAGTCCGAGGCCTAGCACTTGCCCGTCGCCGACCAGTACACCTTGCCCTACCGTTCGTCAGAGCACTAACCCTTTTCCTAGGAAATCACCCTGGACCCACCCTTAGCCACACCCTAATCCAGCCCTACACCCGTTCCGAGTCCTAGGACTACGCGGAGTCCTCCAGTGACACCTACCCCTAGCCCTCGGCCATCCCCTACCTCTACCACTAGTCCTAGGCCTAACATGAGCCCTAACCCTAACACTGCCCATGGGCCTCTGCCTACCACTAGCCCTTCACCTAACCCTACCCCGAGCACTACGCCTCGCCCTGGGCTTACGTCTAACACTACCACTGGTCCTACTCCTACCCCTGGCCCTACAGCTCCCCCTACCCATAGGCCCACCCCCATCCCTACCCCTAGCCACAGTTCCCACTCCTGGCCCTAGGCCTACTCCGAGGTTTACCTCGACACCCACCCCTTGCCCTATGCGTACCCCAGCGCAACCCCTACTACTCCCACTAGCACTAGCTCGGGCTCTAGACCAACGCGCATGGCTCCCTTTAGTCCGAGGCCTAGAACTTGCCCGTCGCTGACCAGTACACCTTGCCCTTATATGGGTTAGGGTTAGTGTTAGGGTTAGGGTTAGGGTTTGTGTTAGGTTTAGGGTTAGGGTTAGGGTTAGGGTTACGTTTAGTGTTAGGGTTGGTGTTAGGGTTAGGGATAGGTTAGGGTTAGGGTTAGGGTTAGGGTTAGGGTTAGGGTTAGGTTAGGGTTAGGGTTAGGGTTAGAGTTAGGGTTTGGGTTAGAATTAGGGTTAGGGTTAGGGTTAGGGTTAGGGTTGGTGTTAGGGTTAGGGTTAAATTTAGGGTTAGGGTTAGGGTTAGAGTTAGGGTTAGGGTTAGAAGTAGGGTTAGGGTTAGGGTTAGGGTTAGGGTTGGTGTTAGGGTTAGGGTTAAATTTAGAGTTAGGGTTAGGGTTAGAGTTAGGGTTAGGGTTAGAAGTAGGGTTAGGGTTAGGGTTACGGTTAGGGTTGGTGTTAGGGTTAGGGTTAGGTTAGGGTTAGGGTTAGGGTTAGGGGTAATGTTAGGGTTAGGGTTAGGGTTGGTGTTAAGGTTAGGGTTAGGGTTAGGGTTAGGGTTGGTGTTAGGTTTAGGGTTAGGTTTAGGGTTAGGGTTAAAGTTAGGGGTTAGGTTAGGGTTAGTGTTAGGGTTAGGGTTAGGGTTGGTGTTAGGGTTAGGGTTAGGATTAGGGTTAGGGTTAGGGTTTAGGGTTAGAGTCAGGGTTAGGGTTGGTGTTAGGTTTAGGGTTAGGGTTAGGGTTAGTGTTAGGGTTAAGGGTTAGTGTTAGGGTTAGTGTTAGGGTTAGTGTTAGGGTTAGGTTTAGGGTTAGGGTTAGGGTTAGGTTACCCCAAGCACTACGCCTCGCCCTAGGCTTACGCCTAACACTACCTCTGGTCCTACTCCTACCCCTGGCCCTACAGCTCCTCCTACCCATAGGCCCACCCCCATCCCTACCCCTAGCCACAGCTCCCACTCTTGGCCCTAGTCCTACTCCGAATTTTACCTCGACACCCACCCCTTGCCCTATGCCTACCCCAGCGCTACGCCTACTACTCCCACTAGCCCTAGCTCGGGCTCTAGACCAACGCGCATGGCTCCCTCTAGTCCGAGGCCTAGAACTTGCCCGTCGCTGACCAGTACACCTTGCCATTATTTGGGTTAGGGTTAGGGTTAGGGTTAGGGTTAGGGTTAGGGTTAGGTTTAGGGTTAAAGTTGGTGTTAGGGTTAGGGTTAGGTTAGGGTTAGGGTTAGGGTTAGGGTTAGGGTTAGGGTTAGAATTGGTGTTAGGGTTACGGTTAGGGTTGGTGTTAGGGTTAGAGTTAGGGTTAGGGTTAGGGTTTAGGGTTAGAGTTAGGGTTAGGGTTGGTGTTAGGTTTAGGGTTAGGGTTAGGGTTAGTGTTAGGGTTAAGGGTTAGGGTTAGGGTTAGTGTTAGGGTTAGGGTTAGGGTTAGGTTTACGGTTAGGGTTAGGGTTAGGTTACCCCGAGCACTACCTCTCGCCCTAGGCCTACGCCTAGCACTACCTCTGGTCCTACCCCTACCCCTGGCCCTACAGCTCCCCCTACCCATAGGCCCACCCCCATCGCAACCCCTAGCCACAGCTCCCACTCCTGGTTTTAGGCCTACTCCGAGGTTTACACCGAAACCCACCCCTTGCCGTTTGCCTACCCCAGCGCTACGCCTACCGCTCCCACTAGCCCTACCTCGGGCCCTAGACCAACGCCCAGTTCTCACTCTAGTCCGAGGCCTAGCACTTGCCCGTCGCCGACCAGTACACCTTGCCCCATTGTTAGTCAGAGCACTAACCCTTGTCCTACGAAATCACCCTGGATCCACCCTTAGCCACACCCTAATCCAGCCCTACATCCGTTCAGAGTCCTAGGACTACACGGGGCCCTCCCGTGACACCTACCCCTAGCCCTCGGCCATCCCCTACCACTACCACTAGTTCTAGGCCTAACATGAGCCCTAACCCTAACACTGCCCATGGGCCTCTGCCAACCACTAGCCCTTCACCTAACCCTACCCCGAGCACTACGCCTCGCACTAGGCTTACGCCTAACACTACCTCTGGTCCTAC
>NW_027669306.1:0-15312 GCF_964194185.1 Rhinolophus hipposideros
AAGCAGCCCCCACATCACAGTCCCGGGAAAGGCCTTCCGTAAACCGGTGAGCACTAACCCTGTGCCTCTGTCTCCTTAGACGTGGTCTGCCTGACACGGAGAAGCCCTGGAATGAAAGGGCTCAGGCAGCACGAAAGGCTTGGAGACTGACTGACCAGACAGCACTGAGTAAGCAGCATTATCTCGTCTACAAAACCCCAAATATGGCTCTGCTTTGTCCTGTGTTCCTTCTATTGCATGTGAAATAGACAAAAACAACAAAGTTACAAAATAATAATCAGCAATCATTTAAAAAGTTAGGGGGAAAAGCCCCTAGAAAGAAAGGGTAACAAAACTAAGCTTATTTAGGCTGGATGGAAAAAGAAATTAAAGAGATAGTCTGTCAAAGCATTTCGCCTGGGAAAGATGGGGCCTAGGAGACAGTCTCTAAGCATGCACCACCTGTGTGAGGGAGCGCTGCCCCGGAGAGCCCCACGCCTTCCCAGAGCTGCTCTCCCTCGTAATAACTTCAGTGCATAGTAGCTCAGTGCTTACCTGGGCCAGAGGCTGGGGACACAGCAGCAACAGAGCACTGCCCCTGCCCCCAAGGGACTCACAATCTAATGGTGAGACAGCAAGTAAACCAATAAGTAAATACCAAAGAGGACAAGTTAGGAAGTTATGAGGACACAGGGCACCTAATTAAGAGAGCAAGAAAAATTTCTGCCCAGAAAAGGCCCTGCATCTGAGACTTGCAGAATGATGAATCAGGGGTTATCCACGTGAAGTCACCTATGGCTGTAGGCGCAACAGGACAGAGAGTGGTGGGGCTCTGGGCACTCCACACAGAACACTGCGGCCCAGGGGTCCGTGCTGCTGCCACAGAGTCCCGTGTAAGCTGAGGCGCTGGTGGGGAGTTACCCTTGGATGCATGAAATGACTTCCTAAAGTGCCTGCTAAACACACACACACACACACACACACACACACACAGACACACACATACCCCGAGAGCTGATTGGCTGGGAGCCAACAGCTGTGCTCAGATGAGACAAATCAGAATGGGCCAAAACCCCATTTCTGAACACAAAAGGTGTTCACTGCCATTTGGTCATTTCCAAAATTCTTTATGGAGAACTTCTCTCTGACGATTTTATGCAATGAGCATCCTAACCAGAAGAATACTGAAGGAACAGGGGACTTTGGTTTACTTACTTTTCTTAGTAAACATATATAAGTAATATTTCTCCCAACACAGATGAAAATCTGTACCTTTGAGGTTGCTGTGTTGTCTACAAAACAAGAATATATATAATATGTATCTTACAGGGTGGTTGTGAGGACTAAATATAAGAATGCAGATAAAGTGCCTCACACAGCAGACCTCACGAAACAACGTGTATTACTGTTATTTATGTTTACGTTACTCTTCCTTCCGTGACCTGGCCTCTCATATTACTGTAGCTGTAGGAAACAGAGGAGAGTGAGCTGAATGTACTACTACTACTACTACTAGTCACACCAGCATTTACAGAGCACGTCCCACTATGTGTCAAGCGCTGTGGTACAGACTACGTACAGCCCAAGGGGCACATCACTTGCAGTGTGATTGGTCCTTATGCTAAACAGGGAGGCCCTACAAAACAAATGACGAGTCAGTGAATAAAGGGTCCTTTTACCTGGATTCTAGGTGCTTGAGATGGTAGGAAACTTGAGTGTGAGTTTGAAGGCAAGAAATTATTAAATGCCCAAAGTCAATCATATAATCCTAAATCTCTGATGTCTGCCTTACTAAATCTGTGCAAACAATCAATTCAGCCACAGAGGAACCACGTGCAATCCTGTTCCTTAGCGTCTTCCAGTCCCCTTGTGGCTGAAGGTGTAAGCTATATTAAAACCTAAACCATATGCCAAGCATGCCAGTTTGCACAGGCTTTAATTACAAGGCAAGAATAAAAAGGCCACATTACCTTCCAGGCCCTGAGTTAGAGACAGCAAGGTAGACTAGGAAATTTTCCATTTCATGCAAAGCAACATTCCTGATTTAGTTACAGAATGTAGACATAGCATGCACATCTCTAGATACAGTGCATTAAGGCACATGTTATGCTAACAGGAAATTTCCATCAAATTGTTTTCTCAGACCTCCATAGTGGGTTAGACAGCTCATATGAAATAGTTTAATCCATCATCTGCATTGTTCCCTGTGAGAATACAGAATATTCTTTTCTTTCATTTTATTGTTCTTTCAACCCTACTAAACCTCTCTTCCTACCTGTCAGCTTCCTTCCATTAAGGTTGCAACTTCCCTTCTGCCCTTCCTCATTTGCCAAAGGTAAAAGAGTGAAAATAGAAGCTATAATAGCTTAGCTTGCACACATGCTAATTTTGAATAGATTCCAGATTGCACAGGTTTTAAAATGAAAGAACTTGCCCTTTTCCTCAGAACGACATTGCGATGGACAAACCCTAAAGTAACCCCCAACGGCCTCAGGGTATTCATATATTTATGCAACTTCCTCCCCGAATGCAAGTGGGACATGTAACTGGCTTCTAACAAAGACATGAAGACTTGGTAGCAGACACGCAGACGTTCTCCTTGTTAGTTCAGTGACGTAAGTGGCCATGTTGAGAATCCCATGTGGCATGGGCTACCAACCAGCAGCCAATATAAAACAGAAGCCTTCAGTTCTACAGCAATGATTTCTGCCAACGGCCTGAGTGAGCTTGGAGGTACATTCTCCTTCAGTTGAACATGTAGATAACATCACAGCCTGACCAACAACTTCATTACAACCTGGTGAAACCCAGGGCAAAAGACCCAGGTATCCTGTGCCTGTATCCCTGACCCACAGAAACTGCGAGATAATAAATGTGGCTTGTTTTAAGCTGCTATATCTGCAGTCATTTCTTATGCAGCAATAAAAAAACTGCTCCAATCATGTGTAATTCATGAAAGTGAAAATCAGTGTGGACATCTGACAACTCTGGCTAGCTGCAGGATGCCCAGAAAGGGTATTAAGACATGCCAACTCTCTCTGCGCCAAGAGCTTCTTTCTCAATTGTCCATAAATAAAATGCACTGGCAAACTGCTGCCTTGACCCTTTATTCCACATGCTAATCTGCAACTATTTTTGCAAACCCATTAATATTAAAGTAGAAGCTGAGAGAAACTTTTAAATATGAAAATAGGCATATTTTAAAAATATAACATTTGCATGTTTCAAAAAAAAGTCAGTTTTACACCTGGGCGCAGCATCAATTCAATAGAAGCTTAAAACACCTGCGAGCGCCTTTTCTAATTTGGTGCTGCTGCTTCCCCTCTCCTTAACCTTCACACTGGTTCCCTTGGGCCCTGAGAAGGTCCCAAGCTCTCATGCACCACAAGTCCCCTTGATAAATCCTGTGGCATTTATCCTTGTGAGGAAAAAGACACAGAGTGTATATTTAGACGCATGCCTATGACAAGAAGCCCTCATAAATCATTCTGTCCCCTCTTCCCCTGCCCTTGATGTTGCCTTGGCAACTTTACAGGCAGACTGTTTCTGCGTCCTGGGCATCTGGCTCTGCTGAGGAGAGGAGCTGGACACTTTCTTTTCTCAGCCGTGATCTGAGGAAGCACGCTGAAGCAGTATTCAGGCTTCATGGCTCCTTATCCCTTACTGGAGGGAGGCCATCTGTCCAGCCATGAAGGACTGTCCGAAACCTGGTTACCTGAAAATGGTGACAATCCTCAAAGACAGGGGAAACAAGATCTCAGATTATCTGTCCCCTTTATCTACAAGTAGGCAGACAATGAGGAATTATACCCTGGTCAAGAACAGGAGAAAGGCTTATGTACGTCTTCCTGTATGCTTAGTGATATGTTTGATTTAGGGTTGAAGACCATTTTATGAATATTTATGTTTCTCATAAACTGTTTACCATGAGGAAGAAGAAAAGATATGTCTGTCTAATCAGAGCTACACTCATGATTAGAACTGCCTGTTAATCTGCTTCCATGTTCTCCCTCTTCTGAAAACCCCCCAAAAAGATACGTGTAACTACGGAGAAGACCTTCCCCGTAGTTACGCTGCAAAGAGACAGAAACTTCGTGGAGACACGGTCCTCCCGGCGCTGGGCACCTGAGCCGACAAGTAAACAAGCAATTGCCGACAAGCACTCACCGTGCCTCAGTCCTCCAGCACCCAGCACAGTACGGTCCACACAGGTCCTCGCCGTCTGCTGAATGCCGAGTGCCTGGAGGGCCAGGCTGCTAGGTGATCAAGTTGTGACAACCATACCCCAGGACTTCTGATTAAAGAAAAAACCAAAAACTTCCTATATATGGCAACACTGAAAGCTGGGATCTTGGTGTGTGTGTGTGTGTGTGTGTGTGTGTGTGTGAGAGAGAGAGAGAGAGAGAGAGAGAGAGAGAGAGAGAGAGAGCGAGAGAGAGACTGTTTCTATCTGCAGACTACCTGTACAGTGAGATCCTTATTAGGCAGACCGAATGACCACTGCTCGCTGATAAATCCAGAAGGTCCCAGACATATTTATATTAACCTCACATAGCAAGACCTTAGCAATGGAACCCTCACAGATCAATTTTTCGGGATAGTGAAGACTTCTCCTATTACACACTAAAAATGCTTTTCTTTTTAAGGCAATTTTACAAGAAAATTTTCCAAAACACATTCTATACTTGACTGCACCTTTAAACAGAACATCCTGAAAATTTTTCAATCTTTACTTGATGGCTCTAAGTCATCGAAATGAACGTAAACTATCATACGGTGTTAACATGCAGCAATGTTTTCAGAAACTGTTCAAGGCCTCTATGCTTTACCCTCCCAAATGAAGTGATCCCAGAATAATGTGGTTTTTGTCTTTCTCATACTGTTTTGTCCCCTGCCCCTTAGATATTAATTATTTGTTTTTATTGTGTGCCTACTTCAAACTGCGCTCTCTCCTTCTTCTAAATATGCTACTTAAAAATCCATTGCTACTTCAAATCTATTCCAACTTTGGTCATTCAATAAATATTTGTGTGTAATGTATGCCGGGCACCGTGTAAAATGCTGGGGATATAAATATACATGAGGCATACATAGTTCTTGTCCTAAAGGAGCTCTGGGTTTTCAGAAGAGGGAGAACATGGAAGCAAATTAACAGGCAGTTCTAATCATGAGTGTTGCTCTGAAAACACAGAATTTGTACTCCTGAGCCAGCCTTGGGCTGGGCTGGGGGTAGAATGTGCATCAAGTAGTGTTAGCACCTGGAGAAGCTGCTGAGCGAGCCCCTCGGGTGGGCGGTCTGACTGAGGGAAGACCTGTGAGCTTCCGCCCAGCGCTCTCTGAGGCCCACCTGGGTGCTACGTGCCCTGGCCTTTTGTTCTTAGAGCGCATGGTTTGGGGAGCTGAAATAACTGGACTGCTGAGTTCTAGAAAGGTGCAGTATCACTGTAGTGAGCTCAAACCCACATTTCTGTAGGATGGCAGCATCAGTGTTGGAAAGACTCTCAGTGGTTCTGTGTTCACACTGGAGTGCTCTGACAAGCTCCTCGCAGCATCTCCACGCAAAGTGTGCTGGGACTCTTCCATCATCTTGAGCGGAATTTGGTCTCCAACTTCCCATCTACACCTCCTTTACTGGAAGTTATTTAAAAAACAAAAACACAGAAGCCCCAGAAAGTTTGCAGAGCTGAGTGTAGCAATACATTACCTAACAGGCCAGAATAGAGATCGCAGGGTTATCCGTAACGGTGTTCAACATACTCACAGCAAGCAGCTATGTGAACAGGTCATTGTTAAATCTAAAATGCATGGAAATAACTAAGAAAGGTAAGAAGAACAGTAACAAGAGTAATGGAATAACCAGCCACATTCTAAAACATTTTTCAGTAAATGCTCTAAATTTATCAGCTATTCATTCATTCATCCAAGTGTACTTAGCTTATAAAAAGTATAAGACTCAACTAGACCCTGGAGTTGAAAAAGAAAATGATAAGGAGATTGACCCTCCCCTTGAGAGGGGACAATAAGATTCCCACACAAATAACACAGGACAGAATATGAAACATATCAGAAGAGACGTATAGATAAAATCTAGAGGAAGAATATGACTTCCTAGTGGGATCAGAGGAGCCCACTGAATGAGATGTCCTTCCTTCTAGGATCTGAAAGAAGGATAAGCTTTGAACATGAGATGGGAGAAGAGAAAAGAGAGGGTATGGACTCCAGATAGATGTTACAACACAAAAAAAGAAACTGGGTTGGAGTACAGGACGGATAAGAAACAGTGGGAGAGAACACTGGCTCAAATGCCAGGGCATGAAAACCAGACTTGGCTTGGCAGACAGTGAGAGATACTCACCATTCACGAACAGAGAGGTGCGTGAGGCGGACGTGCCCAGGACTAATGAGGTGGTGTGTAAAACGTGCAGCTTTGGGAGTTAACTTGCAGAGGGGAGCTCCTGTCACACCACTAGGGTGGGACGTTGGGCAGATCAGGTGTTGCAGGGGTAAGTTCAACAGGATGTGGTCTTAGAAAGGGGACATCACAGGGGAGAGTCTGGAGAATGCTGGTGAAGTGGGGACAAAGTTAAAACACAAGTGATTAAAGGCGGAAAGTGAGTGGCAAGGAAATGGTGGCAGAAAGCACAGGCAGTCCGGCAGGAAAGAAAAGGTTTATCATGAAGTGTGCCGTAAGTTAAAAGACAGCATAGATAGCACTGTATGAGTAAGTGAATTAGGAGTAAAACTCAAACCTTTATCCCACGGCAACACGATCAGCCCTCCTACGGATCCAACACTGGTTCGCTCTCATACCAAACTTTGAAAGGCATTGGGTTAACACTGGAAATCTGTCTCCTTTCTCTGGGATTCTTTTTATATGTTACTTAAAGAATGATCAAAGTGGAATGAAGCGCTTTAACTGATGGATTTTAACCTGTTTATTCTTGTTTTATCAGTGGGATCAAATGACAAAACAAAAAAATAAATCTGTTTTCTACTCTATTCATTCTGATTTTTGCACTTTCTATTAATTGACTTGCTCTGTTTTGAAACCCACTGCTATCTTATCGTTAAAGAGTTTCCCTCAAAGTAGATTACAGTTTGGGCCAGAGAAGCAACTAGAGTCATGGGTTCTGACTGGATTTTAAGTTAGCCGTTTCTTTTCATTACATTTTCCAAAAGCTGCCTCTAGGTGGTGAGCACACCATGCAATATACAGGTGATATAACATAGAAATGTACACTCCAAACTTATATAATTGTACTAACCAATGTCACCCCCATAAATTTAATAAAAAGGAAAAAGGGAAAAAAAGCTCAATGAGTAACTTCCTTCTCTTTTGAGTGAAAATCCAGCCCACAACAGAAAGTCTGCGGAAACCGTGTTTAGGCTGTTTCTCTCTGGGGGAGGGTACACAGCGCACAGAGATAAGAAGCCACAGAGAAACACCAGACAGGCCCATGTCTTAGTAGTCAGCTGCTCCAACTGCCCGCTTGTCCAAAATAAGCCGTTGGCTTCATTATTTTCAATTCCAGTAACTACATTTGGCTTTGCGTCAGATGACTATTCCAGAGGGCACCTAAAATTACCTCCCCAGTCTAGGGTTGGCAGCGAATAGTAAATGGTAAATCAAAGTGATGTCTGCAGGTGACAGTCAAAGGGACTGGAATTCTGGTATTCTCAAATATAGGTAAGCCAGTGTTTTTGTTTTTTTTTAATCTATTAAAAGATGAATCTAAATTCCAGATGCCTGATGTTGTCCCTAATAGAAACGCCCCAGTCCCCGTGGATGGCCTTTTTCTCCCTTTCAAATGTATTCTGTCTCAGTTTTAAGACGCTGTCAGACTTTAGCAACTGCCCACTGCAATGGCAGAGCCTTAGAACCCGGGCAGTTTACCTCCAGGTGGATAGGTAGTTGGTTTAAACTCGAGGCAACGGAGGCCACAGTCCTGGGACTGAATGAGTCAGTGAACCTCATACCAAAAAATCCTGTGCCACAAACTTAGAAGACACCTCTTACCAGCTGTATTAGATACAACTGGGCATTACCACTAAGAGGCCAACCATCACTTTCCCATGAAGAGAACCCCACTTTAAGAGAAAAAAGTGGATTCATTTTCAAGGTTGTTTTTCCAAAACATTCTAAAAAATACAGAAAAAGAAAATAGTAAATCACCCCCCCCTTCCCACCACTGCCAAAAGAAAAAGAAAAAGAAGCCAGCACACACAGCACTGCTAACGATAACCCACAAGTTCATTTCTTTTAGGAATAATTGCTAAGATAAAATCATGCAAACTGAAAGATATAGAGAGTAAAGCACAAAGATATATTTAACGTAATTACTCAGTAAGCAAGTACAGTAAATGATTTGCAAAAATGCCACCTTTAATACAATTCAAATCAATCCTGAAAAATTACCAGTATTGTTAATGGAGACCAAAAACAGTCATATCAGGCCATACTTTTCAATACTTTTTTTTTCAGTTCAACAAACACACACCGGGAAGTCTGACTGATATTTACTGACCCTCTACAGAGAGCTCTAACGTGTCAGGCACTGTTTTAGGTGTTTAACACACACTTTCAATCACTTGATTCCCGTCACAGCCCTGCAAAGTGAGCGTTCCTAGCCCCAATATAGGAGGAGGAAACTGAGGCTGTGAGGTTAAACGACAAACCTAAGGGCACGCAGCTATTCAGGGCTGAACACAGACCGAACACAGTGCTGCCTGACCCAAAGCCCATGTCCTTTCCCCCAGGACACACCTTTCTTTGGGGCAACTGATACTACATTTGGGGAGACAAAACAGAAACACCCAAGTTTCAGGTGAGCTGTTGGAGGCTTCCAATGTTTGCTCCTCTTCTGAAATGGCCATCTGGTGCTTGCTCAGAGCCAGGCCCCCTGGCTGGGCCTGAGAGTAAGGGGCTGCCCCAAACCACAGCCTGTCTGGGCAGCCAGACCCAGCAATGGCTTCCTGCTGAGCTGAGGGTCAGGGGGAAGGAGGGAAGCAAGGAGTCATTTCTTTGATTACTGGCTAAGCTAAAATTTGTTCATGTTTATTACCTTTAGTTTTTATTCTTTTGGGAACTATTGATTCATGTTGTTTGCTCATTTTTCTATTGGAAGGTCATAGATTTACAAAAGCTCTTTCTTTAATAAGTATGTTAACATTTTATCTGTCATAGTTGATGCAATTTTCCCTATGTTGTCCTTTAATTCTGTTTATGAGTTTTATTTTATTTCCAGAATTTTGACAGAATATTTATTTTAAAAAATGAGGGGTTGGGAGGAAAACATTACTGGGGGGGGGGGAACTAAATACAATTTACTAGAAAGTGAAATACTGGAATGTTCCTTTCTATTTTCTAGTTGTCTCTAATCCAGAAAGTGGAAGGGATAGTCCAGGATCATTTGGTGACTCGTGGAAAAACACCACATAAAAGAAACCACTCCACTGACCGCAATGAGCTTCTCCAGTGCTGGAGGCAAGGGCACACCACCAGCTAGAGTACGCACGCACGCGTACACACACACACACACACACACATACCCCATGTACACACACACACACACACACACACATACACACCACAAATACTGTTTACTAACATGGGAGAATATGCAGGAAGGCAGGGGATTCCATGAGAAGGCAGGACTGTTGACGTAAATGACTTCTGACGAATGAAAAACAAACAGCCACAAAACATAAAAACCATTAAAACGAGCTATTTCACAGACTTCATCACAGATAAAACCAGATTTAGAAATGATGGACATATAACAGACAAATCAACAGCTGCAGAGAAAAATCAAACAATGTCTCAAAACAGGCAGGAAAGAAAACTAGCTGCTGAAAGGAAATATTGAAGGGGGAAAATCCTGCTTGTAGAGTACTGGGGTTAAAACACTAAACTGTCTCCCTCCGTTTTGTATGAAACTGAAGCTCTTTCTGTCACAGTGCACTGGTGACTTGATGTACTCCTATTTGTTTCCTTTTAGTGTTTCCCGTTCCCTTCTTTTCCTTGTACAGAATTGCTGTGCCCTTCTCTCTTATTCTCAGTGACTTCCTTAGGAAATAGTAGGCTGGCTGATAGCAACACTGCAAAGATGATCATAACCCAACTACACAGAACAGGTACTTACTCTCTACAGCCAGGAAACAACACGACAACCTAAAATTCATTTGCTGCTAATACTTTTGATCAAAGTGAAAACATAAAATTTATCTTTATTCCCATCAAATTTTTAAAAGGGAGAGTATGCCTTGGCTCCAGAAAATTATTAAAAACTTTCATAGTCACATTTTTTAAATAGCTGAAAATTCTCAATGGCATCAAAACTTGACAGGCACAGGATATAGCTTCAGGGACACGGACCCTGAAGCCTGAGTTCTCCACCACTGTTCTGAGGGCACCTTCCGCTGAGTGGACCCCACAGCAGCTCTCATCCAGGCTCCAGTCGGGCCCTTCCTTTACATCTGCTCCCATGGTCCCATCCGCCTTTCTCTTCTCTAGATTACCATCCCCTCTGACGGGTCCCCTTGCGTCCTGTTCTCTCTCTGCTCAGTCCCAGCCATCCCTTCCCCTGCTGCCTTCGTCCTCTTTCTAACACATGGGAGCTGACAGACTCCAGCTGAAAGATCACTAACAGAGGCAAGACTCAAAACAGATGAAGAAAAGAATGCCCCAAGATAGGACGTATCGTTCCTTCCCTCATATTTCTAGGTACGAGCGAAATTTCCAGATTCCATATGTTGTGCCCAAGCTATAATTTATTACAGTGTTGGGGCAGAAAGTATCACTTCTGCTGCTAGATGTAGAATCTCAAAGTCAAGTATCTGGATATCTTCGATAGTTTTTACCAGATGCCTATGTTTTCTCTCTCTCTCTCTCTCTCTCTCTCTCTCTCTCTCTCTCTCTCTCTCTCTCTCTCTTTCTATATATATTATATATATATATATACATACACACACACACACACACACACACACACACACACACTCACTATACTGGAGGTGCCAAAAAATGTATACAAGTGGACACTTTGGTCAACGTTGCTCAAGCAGTAGTTCACTTTAATCAGAAGTGTCTGGACACTGATGGTAACCACTCTGAGCACCTATTGTAATTGCAGAACTCAAACGTAATTTGTATTCATCTTTTGTTATCAGTGTATATTATTACAATTTTAATAGTTTTTTCCTTTCTTAAAATGTGTATACATTTTTTTTGGCACCCTCCGTGTATGTATATATATATTTTTTTCAAATAATTCTCGAGCTCCCATTGTTATTATTATTATTATTATTATTATTACTGAGTGTAGAGAAGAGGTGGGAGGAAGCGAGGTTAGGAAGCTGGCGGTAAGCAGCGTGCCTTATGGGGCCACCTCCATGCCCATGAGGATGTCTCCACACCTGGCCTAGTTTCTCTGCTAACACACAAAACAGACACAAATATGTATGTACTTTCTTCTTTCTTGAGTGTTAGGGGAATACACTTCATGTCATGTATGTAAGAGAGAAGTTAATATAGAATGTTATGCAATCATATTACAAGCATAATATGTAAAGTATATACCATATAGCCCTATATTCTTACATATTGTAATAATTTTACATATAATAATCTTAAGGACGAGGCACTGCCTCATTCCTGTGATTGTTCTGACTCTTCCATGGTTCTTTTTAAAACAGGAAAAAGGGGGACTGACCCGGTGGCTTAGGCGGTTTGAGCTCCGTGCTCCTAACTCCAAAGGCTGCCGGTTCGATTCCCACATGGGCCAGTGGGCTCTCAACCACAAGGCTGCCAGTTCAACTCCTCGACTCCCACAAGGGATGGTGGGATCTGCCCCCTGCAACTAACAACAGCAACTGAACTTGGAGCTGAGCTGCGCCCTCCACAACTAGGATTGAAAGGACAACAACTTGACTTGGAAAAAATCTTAGAAGTACACACTGTTCCCCAATAAAGTCCTGTTCCCCTTCCCCAATAAAACCTTAAAAAAAAAAAAACAGCAGAAAGGGGCGGCTGGATGGCTCAGTTGGTTAGGTAGGGCGCGAGCTCTGAATAGGGTTGCCAGTTAGATTCCCATATGGAATGGTGGGCTGCACCCCATGCAATTAAGATTGAAAACGGCGACTGGCTGGTGCAGCCGTTATGGAAGGCAGTGTGGAGGTTCCTCAAAAAATTACGAATAGAATTACCATATGACCCAGCAATCGCTCCCCTGGGTATCTACCCAAAAAATCTGAAAGCATTTCTCTATAGAGACACGTGTACTCCAATGTTCATTGCAGCTTTGTTTACGGTGGCCAAGACGTGGAAACAACCAAAATGTCCTTCGATAGATGAATGGATAAAGAAGTTGTGGTACATATACACAATGGAATACTATTCGGCGTTAAGGAAAGATGATATAGGAGCATTTGTGACAACATGGATGGATCTTGAGAGTATAATGCTAAGTGAAATAAGTCAGACAGAAAAAGCAGAGAACCCTATGATTTCATTGATATGTGGTATATAAACCAAAAACAACAAAGGAACAAGACAAACAAATGAGAAACAAAAACTCATAGACACAGACAATAATTTAGTGGTTACCAGAGGGTAAGGGGGGTGGGGGGAGGAAGATGAGGGTAAGGGGGATCAAATATATGGTGATAGAAGGAGAACTGACTCTGGGTGGTGAACACACAATGGGATTTATAGATGATGTAATACAGAATTGTACACCTGAAATCTATGTAAATTTACTAACAATTGTCACCCCAATAAACTTAATTTAAAGAAAAAAAAAAAGAAAAGAAAATGGCGACTGGACTTGGAGCTGAGCTGTGCCCTCCACAACTAGATTGAAGGTCAATGACTTGGAGCTGATGGGCCCTGGAAAAACACAGTTCCCCAATATTCCCCAATAAAAAAAAATTTAAAAACAAAATTAAAAACACAGCAGAAAGACGGAAGGTGGTCAGTGAAGTCGATCAATTCCTAACTTTGGAAATCGTGCTAAAATGTACCCTGTCACTAGAGATGTGTCATGTTGTAAGCAGAGTAAGTGATTATTTTAACCAATCCACCAGGCCATCTGCTTTGGGGATAGGAAAATCAGGGTTTGGCACACTACATCCGGCAAGCAAGAAGCCAGGCCACCATGTGTGTTAGGGAAAGAAGTGTCACTGAACACAGCTTGTGGGTTTATGTGAGGTCTGGCTTCTTCCATGCTACAGCAGCAGAGATATGGGTTGTGACAGAAATTCTGCAGCCTACAGAAAAAATATGCATTATTTGGCTCTTTACAGAAAGTATGCTGTCCCCTGGTCTACATTAAATAAAAGCAGTGCTTCTCTGATATTTCCTATTAACACTCCTCTAATTGCAGAAGAAAATTAAGTACGTACTCCAGGAAAGTCACGAACCCCAGCTGGAGAAGCACAGATTTAAATAACCATAGGCCTCTTCCCTTTACAGTTGGGAAGACATCAGTGTTCCAATGATGCTGCCATTCCTCAAAATGTTACATCTGAATTTCTCATTTCCATCTGGCAAACCACAAATTCTAAAAGAGTCAAATCAAGCTAAACAAAAACTACTTGAAAGCAGAGAGTATTGAGTGATCATTTAAATCATAAGAGTCTTTATGTCTTAGATAAAACTATGGCAGTAAGAAGTAAGAAGATGGGTAAAATAATTAAAACTTCTATACATTATGCCAAACCACACTTGAAACAGTTTCTATGAAAATATTATGGTCTAAAGAAAATTTTAATAAGCTGTAAAAGTCGAACTAATTCTAGAAAGATGTCCAAACATTTTCTGGACCCAAAACATCAAAATGTTAAATAATTTGAGGAACATTTAAAATAGAAGCACTGGGGCTGCCATAATGTTATTATCCTGGCTACCCTCATGGCTCTCGGGCAGCAGGGAGCCCAGGGCTGAGCTGGGCACCTAACAGCAGCTCTCCGTTACATTCACAAAACCAGTTTTCTTCCAATCATGTCATCACCTCTTTAATCGACACTTCAAGTGGTACCCTTTAAAATTGTCCAAGTTATGATCATTAGTTCTTTTATCCTGAAGCAAAATAATATAATTTATTTTCTTCTCCTAGAGTGAGGTCTGCTAAAACAAGAAAGAAATGTAAGGTATCCTAGGAAGTCATCATGTCCTTTCTCTCCAAGAAAATCTACATCTTTGTTACTGAACGTCTCATAGAAGCTGAGTTTGACTGCTTATCACTTTGGATTTGGCTTGTGGTACGAGATACACAGTTCCAGACATTCAGTGGATGTAAAACTCAGTGAGCTAAACATGCATTTTATGAACGCGTGCACAGTACGCTTCCCTTGCGCAGATGCGGTGGTCATACGTTCACCTGCATGACCCGAATACCTAAACCCAGAATATTTAAATCTAGAAAATTATCTACATAAATTAAAAGACTGAAATTTGGAATCTTCAAATTTACTTGCTAAAGCCATTGTAAAAATATGGTGAGATCTTGCTCCTCTACCTGTCAAGTCCAGAAGTCTGTACACATGAACTGAGTGCATTGTTTTTAAAAAACGTTTTTTAAAAACACTATACATCTCTGATTCTACTCTAAGGAAATGAATTTCTGCAGATATTATCCTCAAGGATACTCAGCAAAATAGATTTATAAATATATGAGGACAGACAATTAAGTTTGCAAACTCATCCTAGAAAAAGTGCTACCTACCTCACTGCTGAACGTCACTATGGTCACCTTCGAAGTCCTCCCCTTGGGAAGCTATGCACCCACGCCAGCGCCTAGTCCACCCTTCAAAGCAATTCTGGAACTCTTTTTCTGGAATGGCCATCAGAGCTGTCGTCCTACTACCCTTGATGTCCTGAATGTCATATGTCATCAAAATGTCTTCCTTTCAATATTTCCTTTATCTTCGGGGAAGGAAAGAAGTAATTGGGAGACAGATCAGGTGAGTAGGGAGAGTTATTTGTTTACTGGCTATAAACTCCCTCACAGACTGTGCTGTGTGAGCTGGTGCATTGTCGTGATGCAAGAGCTCCTTTGGGACCATTTGTGCACACACCTTTCTCATGCCAAGATTTTCAGTTAACATTTTCCTAACTCTTTCTCTATAGATGTTTACTTGGTCTGCTACGCTTCTCATAGTCAGCCTATGATTTTGACGCACAATTCGATGAATTTTTGCAATGTTTTCGTCAGTTCTGCTTGTTACTGGCCACCCCGACCTTTCTTCATCAGTGACGTGTTCTGTCCCCTCAGAAAAATGTTTAATCTATTTGTACACTGCCATTTTCTTCATGGCATTCTCCCCATAAACTAG